>NC_056726.1:1194738890-1194835286 GCF_019279795.1 Protopterus annectens
AAGGAGAAAGAAGTGACACTGGGAAATGTAAACTCGAAGTATTGATGATTACAAAGAGAATGAACTGGCGGTTCTGAGGTAAGTATTACACTGACAGAAACCCACAAACACAATGAAAGGAATTCATAAAGCCACAACAATGTGCTCACCTTCATGTACATGTCTTGGTAACCTTTTGTAATTTAGGTACAGCTCTAGCATTGTGCTTCAATCCGTTTTCATTGTCTTTACATTTTATTATTTAAAGCATGCAAAGTAGGCCCTCCTTTCTGCATGCCACATGAGATAATGCTCAGATCATTAGACAATTTTTGTTTACTTTCAAGGGTTCTAATCCAGGCATTAGCTAAGTGTTACTGACTGCATTATGGGTAGCTGTTATCCACATACTCTTATGAGCCAACATAAAGATAAGCTGTTGTCATAAGCTGTTTGGTTCCTGCCTCCCTTTCCTCTGTCTATGCATCTTTATCCTTCTGTGTAATTAGTCTTCCTCCCCTTCATTTGTACAATGTCTGCCTCTGGACACCAATTGCAGCTGGGGCTATATAGAAGTGCACAACTTATGGCAAAAACTTGGGAGTTTTTGCCTTTGACTACATTATTCTGATGTCTTTGATGTGCTGTGCTTGGGATAACAGGATCATAGGAAGATACTAGGCTAATGGCCCTATGGCCATTACAAGCCTAGTCAAGTTATGCCCTTGTTTCCATGATCAGTACCTATTGCCCCTGTCCAACAGAGATACAGGTGGAACCCCTGGAGTGAATTTACATTTACCATCCAATCATCCAGATTGTGTTTGAAGAGCGTCAAAGAGGTGTTCTGCTTTACATGAATTGGGGGTCTGTTCCACAGGTGTGGTAACCTCTGGGAGACGAATCTGTCCTTCCAGCATGTTCTATTAATGTCACATACCAGGTTAAGTTCTTTAGAACAAGTAACTCATGAGCCATTGGACTGAACGGATATGCAGCATTTCCAATAAAGCAGGGTCAGGCATCTCCTTATATGCAAGGAAGAGATCACCTCTGAGTACTCTGTATGAAACAGAGTAAAGTGACAGGGATTTCAACCAAACAACATATGACAGATGCTGAAGACCTTGAGTTCTCCTTGTGAGGAACCTTTGTGGTAACTCCAATTGCTGCAGGTGCTTGGAAATGTACCTACCAAAAAGGGTGTTTTGGTCAGTTATTGGCCTGATGACGGAAGAGTACAGGGAGGTTATAACTTCTTTTTCCTGGAAGCAATGCCCTTACTTATGAGATGAGCAATATAGAAAACCCTTCTTACCACTGTGGAGACATGGTCATCAAAGGAATGGTTGCTGTCAACCTATGTGCCTAGGTCTCTCACCACTGATTTCGTGCTTAGGGTGTTTCTGTTGATGTGGTAATTAGTCAGAACATTGCTCTTACTGAAAGAGATAATAATACATTTTTTTTTGCATTGAGTTTAAAGTCATGACTTTGGCATAAATCATTTGTTTGTGTAAGACCTTCTTGTAGCATGTTGACATCATTTGGAGAGTCTATGATCTCTCCCAGTTTGCAGTCATCAGCAAACTTTGTCAGCCACAGACCTTTAATTTTTGCTTTTACTTTAGAGATATAGATTTGGAAAAGTAGAGGTCCCAGGACTGATCCCTGTGGAACACCACTGGTTAGGGGTCTGCTGTTGGAGGTGGATTCCCCTATTTTGACTGTATGGGCTTTATCAGTGAGACAGTTAGTGACCCACCTAATGATACAATGGTTGATACGTAGCTGGGTTTGTCAATAATGCTTGGGTGGGGAATAGTGTCAAAAGCCATGGCCAAGTCCAGGTAGGCTGTATGCACAGTTTTCCCCTTGTCCAGGGCTCTGGTGACTGTCTTGAAGAAGTTCACCAGATTTAACAGGCGTGATCTCCCTTTGACAAATCCAAACTGAGTGTGGTCCAGTGTTTGGAGACTACCTATATCTTTGTTGATAAGGTCCATGATGATTTGCTCCATGGCCTTGCTGATAAGGCTAGTCAGACTAATAGGTCTATAGTCACTGGGGTCAGTGGAAGCACCACCTTTGTGCAAAGGGATAACTGTGGCCATTTTCCATTCAGCTAGGGTGAAGCCAGTGCTCAGACTATGATTGAAAAGAGTACCCAGTGCTGTTGCTAGTTCTTATTGGAGCCCATGTAGGATGCAGCTGGGGATGTTGTCAAGTCCCATAGATGCTACCTGCTCTCTGGAGATACAAGGTGGGGGACAGGTGGAAGGAATGTCATGAGGTCATGGGGTATGTGTGTTGGGGACAGGGAAGTGAAATTTTCACAGAAACTGTCAGCTAACAGGTTTACCATGTCCACAGACTCAGTGTATGTGGTGTGTGGTATCAATAACTACCAGTTTGGTGCAAATCTGGGTCTTTCCTTTTAGGCTATGGATGTAACTAAAGAATGCCTTATGGCTGTCCTTAGTTTTGGACACTAATTTGGATTCGTAGTTTGATTTGTAGGACTTCAGAAGTCTTAGTTGCTTGTTTAAGTGGAGGAGGGAGTGTTTCTGGTTTAAGGCACTCTCTCTTACTTTTGCACAATAATTTCTTCCTCTTGTTGTAAAGCCTGTTAATGGCATTTGTCCACCTGGCAGGCTTGCTCTTCCTTGAAGAGCTTGTTTTGGTCCTATTAGGTATGGCCACATCAATGCAGTAATACAGGTGATTGTAAAAAGCATTGGAGTAGGACTCGGCATATTTGCCAGTTCCATCTGAGGGGGAGGTGCAATAAAGCTATTTATACTATCCCTTAGAAGGATATAAGCTGTTTTGGAGAAAGTTTTAGTTTAGTTGCTGCTGGGAGGGGGGTCAGGTGTGATAGTTACTTCGCATGAGACTGATTTATGGTCAGATCTAACAAGGCAAGACCTCACAGCGAGGGTGCTTTAGTGGTCTTCTATATTGGTAAGCAAAGATCCTGGATGTTGGCACCCCTAGTGAGTTCGAGCATGAGTAATTTACCCAGTCAATGGATGGGTAATTAAAATCACCCAGAACCATGGTGTTTGGCTGTATCTTGATGGATTTCAGTAGATCCAAGTAGACAGTGTTGATGTCCTGATTCATGGATGGGGTCCTGTAGCTGGCAATGACTTGAATAGGCATCCTACCAACAGTTGCACCTGAAGTGTCTCCAGGGAATCACACTGTTTAACCAGTCTAGAGGTGTAGTTATCTTTAATGAATATTGATATACCACCTCCTTTAGTTTTTAAGCCTTCCATTTGTGGTCTGAAAGTGTGGTAGGAGGTGTAACCCAGTATGGCTGGGGAGCTCTCCACAGCCTTGAACCAGGTCTCCGTGACTGCATAGATGTCAGCATCTTCCATGGTGAAGACTGCTTCAAGTGAGTGAAGTTTCATGCTAAGACTCCTAGTGTTTAGCAGCATAGCTTTGAGGTTGTTTTTAGGTTCATAGGTTCATAGGTTGGTACTAGGCTATCGGCCCTAGGGCCTTTACAAGCCTAGCCATAACAATTCCCTGGCTATTTCTTCCCACACTATTTACTTCCCTGGACCCCTGTCTAACAGGGTGACTGACATGATCCCCGGGGTGAATTTCCTTTCTCCCATCCAGTCGTCAAGGTTCCTTTTGAAGAGGTCCAAAGAGGTGATCTGCTTGACATGTATGGGCAGTCTATTCCAGAGACTGTAGAGTCTCTGGGTCAGGAACCTATCCCTCCAGCATGTTTTGTTTATTGTGATGACAAGGTCTAGATCCCTGGGGAGTGTGTCTCTGAGGGATTGGGATTTCTTTAAGTGGAGCATGTCCAACAGCTCTGGGCTTGACATGGCCTTGTATGTTAAGCAGAGATTGCCTCTGAGTAGATGATATGCGACGATATGCGAAAGAGTATAGCTGGAGTTTTTTAAGGCGGTCAGCATAGGACATCTGCTTTAGGCCGGTGATTCTTTTAGTGAGGTATTTCTGCCGTCTTTCCAGTTGCTGCAGATGTCTTGAGAGGTACATACCAAATGGGGCATTGTATTCTATAATGGGTCTAATTAGGGATGAGTGCAGTGGGACAATGATCTCCTTTTTTCTGGATGAAAAGCCCTTAGTGATGATGTGTGCCACATAGAAGGATTTCCAGACTGTTGTGGTGATTTGGTTATCAAAGGTGAGACCCATGTCCACCTGTGTCCCTAAGTCTCTTATCAAATTTTTGGTGTTTAGTGTACTGCCACCTGTGTGGTAATTCATGGGTACATGTTTTTTCCCATAGGGGATAACTATACATTTCTTGGCATTGAGCTTGAGCCCATGGCTCTGGCACCAAGCATCTGTTTCTGTAAGGCCCTTTTGTGGAGTATACACATAATTTGGAGATTCAATAATAGCTCCCAGTTTGCAGTCATCTGTGAACTTTGTTAGCCAGAGTCCCTTAGTGTTGGCCTGTACTTCAGAGAAGTAGATGCCAATCAGGAGCAGTCCCAGGACTGAACCCTGAGGTACTCCACTTGTCACTTGTCTGAAGCTGGATTTGGAGTCAGCTACATTTACAGTGTAGGTTCTGTCAGTAAGCCAGTTGGCAACCCATCGAATGATGTAGGGGTTAATGCCCAGCTTAGTAAGTTTATCTATAATTCCAGAGTGGGGTATGGTGTCAAAGGCTTTGGCGAGGTCAAGATAGGCTGTGTGGACCACCTTACCCTCGTCCATGGTTCTGGAGTCTGATTCGAAGAAGTCAATCAGGTTCAGGAGACAAGATTGACCCTTCACAAACCCAAACTGGGTGGGGTCCTGTGTTTGAAGGTTGCCAATGTCTTTGATTAAAAGTTCCATGATATATACTCCATGGCCTTGCACATCAGGCTCATCAGACTGATGGGGTGGTAGTTCCTGGGATCCAAGGTGGATCCCCCCTTGTGAAGTGGGATAACTGTAGCTGTGCACCCCTCAGTGGGCACGAAGCCTGAGGTGAGGGTATGATTAAACATGACACTTAGTTGAGGTGCCAGTTCATTTTGTAGTTCATGTAGTACACAGCCTGGGATGTCATCTGGTCCCATGGATGCTGTATTCTTAGCTTTGGAGAGTGCGTTTATTACCTGCGTGGCCGATATTACTGGAATTTGGCAATCTTCCTGTATTGAGTTGGGCCATTTAGGGGGTGAGAGGGGGGTGAAGTTTGCACTGAATCAATCTGCCAGGATATTGGCAATATCCGTGGGATCAGAATATTTAATGCCATTCTGTTGTAGCTCAGAGCAGATCTGACCATTGCCATTTAGATTCTTGACATAGTTATAGAATGCCTTGTGGTTGTCTTTGGAATTTTTGGCAATTTTATTTTCGTAATTAGCTTTGGAGGATTTTATGAGGGATGTCAGCTTCTTACTGAGGCTGGTAAGGCAGTTTTTTGCATCCTGGGATGTTCCTCTTTTCTGCAACAGTTTATTCCTTTTGTTGTAAAGTTTGTTTATGGCAGAGGACCACCAGATAGGCTTCCTTTTTTTGGAGGAGAGCATCTTGGTTCTATTTGAGATGTCACGATTCACTCACGAGTGGAGGTGCTCGTACAGTGCCTTAGTGTAGGACTCAGCAGTCGAACTTTCAGTTCCCATTTGCATGGGTGTCATGAAGTTTGTCACTTCTGACTTGAGTAGCATAAAGTTGGCTTTGGAGAAGTTTTTTATGGAGGTTTCCTTACTGGAGGGTGGGGCTGGGATGTGGATGTTAAGGGTGATTAGCTTATGGTCTGACCTGACCAACGAGGAGGTGACCATAGATGTGGAGCATCGATTTCCCATGTTGGTAATGATCAGGTCTAGGATATTGGAGCCCCTGGTGGGACTATGGATTAGTTGATCCAGGGCATTGGAATTTATGAATTTCAAGAACCATTAGGCAAAGGTGTTGGTACACGAGGAGTTTTCCCAGTTAATGGCAGGGTAGTTGAAATCACCCAGTATTAGGGTGTTTGGTTGTATCTTAATATTTTCCAATATGTTTAGAAAGGTGTAGTGAGAATCTTGGGGCATGCTGGGGGATCTGTAGTAAGCTACAATTTGGATTGCAGTCTTACCTAGTGTGCACCTGGAGAATTTCAGACGCATTGCGTTGGACAACTAGCCTGGTGGTGAGAATATCCTTGGTGAATATGGATACTCCTCCACCTTTAGTGTTTCGATCCTGGTTTGGAGGCAGAAAAATGTGGTAAGAGTTGTAGCCTGGTATTGCAGGGGTGCTGTCTGGACACTTGAACCAGGTCTCAGTTACTGCACAGATATCGATGTTCTCCATTTTTAGGAGTGCCTTGCGAAAGTGCATTTTGAGGTTTAGACTTCTAGCATTGAGTAGCATTACCTTCAGATTTTGCATGCTTGTACCTGTTATGGTGGTTGTTTTGTCCTTTGAACTTTGTCTAAAAAAGGCACTATAGGGGTGGGAAGAGCCTTAGCCAGTAACCTGAATCCCAGGGTCGACAGGTGCAGACCATCTCTGGCAAAGCATCTTGGTCTGTCAATCATGTCGTCCCAGGCAGACAGATACTGGATCCCCTTTGAATGACACCAGAAGCTTAGCCAATTTTTGAAGTCAATCATTTTGTCCTTATATTGTGGTATAATTCTGGGTGAAGGTAGGATGCTACTCAGGGCTAGGGTCATACCTGCCTGGGCCACATGATCCGAGAGGTCTTCCTTGTCTCTTTTCATATAGTCCAAGGAGGTACATCTCAAGTCATTCACTCCAACATGGACAATGACAGAGTCATATTTGTACTTGTTATGGAGTGACTTGAGTGCATGCGTGTCAGATGTGGCAGATCCTGGCACCCGACAGGCAGCTTACTGTAATTTTCTCCTTGTTCAGCCTGGTGAGTGGGACATCAGTGTGCCTGACTATAGAGTCACCTTTTACTAAAATGTTAGGTACATTGTCTTGCCTTAAGGGCTGTTGCTGGGTGGCACACTGGTGTTGTGAGCAATGTGACACTTTGGTTGTAAATGGTGTTTGTTTGCGTTTCAGCTTCGGAGGTCCTTGTTGCTTGGGCAGGTCACAGTTAAGGGCCTCCATATATGTGGATTTAGTGTTGCTAAGTGTGGGTGTTGGTGGTGTGGGTTTAGAAGGGCTATGTTTTGCTTGAGGTGTAGTGTAGGTGATAACCTTCTCCTCTTGACTGTCTAGCACAATCTTGGGTGGAGAGAGCTTTGCTTCCAATTTGGCTATGTAAGTGCATCTCTCACAGGTTATAGTGTAGGGTGGTAGAAGGAGAGGGTTGTCTGTGTACATGAGGCAATTGCTGCATTGCCCCAGTATGCCCAGATTCACCAGGTGGACAGGAGAAATCACTGGAAGCTGACTCTTGGACATGCCTGGTTTGGTGCTTTTTTTGTAAAGTACAGGAGATGTTTTCCCTTGCCTTAGCAAGGTACTATGCAGTTATAGGCTGTTTAGTGCCTACGATTAATTTCTCCTTATTAACAAGGAGAGTTGAGTGCTTGTATCAATTTAAGGCTTCCTAGTGCTTTTCTGCAGGTATTAGAGCAAGTGCTAGTCACAGAGATGCTTAAAGGTAAGGTGAAAAAAATGGTTTATCCTAAACACTGCAGTGTGCACTAGAGAAGTTAGATGTGAAAGTAGGTATCTTAAGTTTTACCTGTCTAAAAAGTTAAGTTTTAGTGGAGAGTCACTATTTTTAAGACAGCACGATAGATTGAAAGGGGGTGGTCACTTTTGTATTCTGGTACTATGGAATACAGTAGGATGGCCAATAAATTTAAATAATTGAAGGGTAGTGATTTCACAAAATGATAGTTTTGTGCTTACTCACAGAAGTCAGTAAAAGCAGAGGGGAATTGAGATATATGGTCAAATTAACATAAGAGGCAGGCAACTAGAAAGACAGTGGTATTTAACAACACAACAGTAACAGGGTTAGAGGGTGGGGAAAAATTTCTGCCTGACTCACAAGAGACAGAGCTGTGGTCTCTTTTGAAGTTTTAATATACAGTTAAAAGCAAAATACAAGTAAAATACAAGGTAAAGAAAACAAATCACAGTTTTCAAAATATAAAAAGGCAATAAAGTAATACAAAATACAACACATTTTTAGGTTGGGAATTTTGTCCTTGTGACATTGCCTAAAAAGCCATTATGGGGGTGGCAAGAGCCTATGCTAGTAGCTGAAATCCCAAGGGTGACAGATGAAGACAATCTCTGGCAAAGCATCAAGGCCTATTGATCATGTCATCCCAGGCTGACAGAAACTGGATCCCCTTAGAATGACACCAGAAACTAAGCCAATTATTGAAGCCAATCATTTTCTTTTTATATTCATTCATATCATCAAAGATGAGGGTAATATGCTGCTCAAGGCTATACCTGCCTGTGACACATAATCAGACAGCTCAGTCATGTCTCCCTTCATAGAGGCCAGGGAGGTATGTCTCACCAACCTGTACAATGACCGAATCATAATGGTACTCGTTGTTGAGAGACTTGAGTGCCTGCATGATCTGACAAATCCTGGCACCGGAAAGACAACTGACTATGACTTTCTCCTTGTTCATCCTGGTGAGGGGGACATCTGTGTGTCTCACTATAGAGTCTCCTATGACTAAGATATTTGGAGTGGATGTATGTTGCCTTATGGGCTTTGTTGGTGAGACATTTGTGCTTGTGTCATTATGTACATTGTGAGTTTTGGGTGTTATTGTTGGTTTAGTATGTATGCATTTTAGAAGTCACTGGTGTTTGGGTAGAATTTTTGTGAGTACCTCCACATAGGTTGGTCTATGTGTATGCTGTGTCAAGAGTAAGAGTTGTGGAAGGTAGGCTAACAACCCACTCTGTATTGCTGTCTATTGCATGAGAGAGCTGTAATTTCAGGTTGGTAATGTAGGTGCATCTCTCACAAATGGTACAGGAATGATTTAGAAGTAGGGGTTGTCAGTGTACATGAGGCAGTTGCTACACTGCCTCAGTAGACCCATGTCAACCAGGCTGGTAGGACAAAAGGAAGGAATAAAACAGTTCATTGTCCTAGGAATAATGTTGGTCTTGCTATAACAGTCGAAGAGGGAATACAGCAGGGGAAGGTATTAGTATATTTACATGCATAGAGCTATGGTTTAGCTAATATTTGCAAGGCTAGAGAGCAAGTGTCTGCAACTAAAAATTCCTATGTGCAGTAGTGAAAGATGCTGAGCGATGTGCAGTCAGGAGCAAACAAGCACAAACAAGTTCAAACACAGGATTTTTAAAGCAGAAATGCAGGAAACAACCAAAAATTATCCAATCAAAATGCCCTAAAATACAACCCTGCAACAGTAACTCTATCTAGATCAGTCCAAACTGTACCTTTCTGCCACGAGGGTACAAGGAGGGCCTCTCCAGATGAAAGATTAACTTGTTTTACAAGCTTCAAAGGTCACAAACAGTACTAGACTCACCAAAAATATGAACCTAGTCTATGCTAGTGTTTTCCAAGTGCAGTGAACAAGTAAAATGAACAAAACAAGCAGATAAACAGTAATTACACTTGTAAGACAAATTCAGTTAGCAGACAATCTAAAAAAATGTAGTAAAATGCAGTTGCACAGTTTAAAGAAACAGATATGCAGCAAATATTGTTTTAGTTAATAAGAAAATGCAGAAAACAGTTGAAAATAAGCACTTATCATTTGTAGTCTCTCAGCAGGTATTTGGAAAACAGTAGAGCAAGGACAGAAGGATTAACTCACTGCAGCTTTGAGCAAACAAGTACAAGCTGGTTGAAACACAGATGTTTTAAATCAGAAACAGCCAAAGTTCAAATTATCCATTCAAAACACCCTAAACAGAGCCCTGCAACAGTAACTCTAGCTAGATCAGTCCAAACTGTACCTTCCTGCCATGAGGTTACAGGGGAGCCTCTCCAGACAAAAGATTAACTGTTTTACAAGCTTCAAAGGTCACAAACAGTACTAGATTCAGCAATAACCTGAACCTAGTCTTAGCTATGTTTAATCAGGTTAATCTACTTTTGAACAAGCTAAAGAGATGAATGTACAGCTTACAGCTGTCATGAAAGGAATGAAGAGTAATGCATACATTATCCTTTTCTGCAATCTGTTGTCACATGTGGACTTTGCAAAGTAGGAGTTCTCTGCCTTTTTTAATTTCTACAAATCTTTTCGGTTTCTAATACCATGACGGGAATGGACCCCATTCCTAAGTCAAGTAACATTAAAGTTCATGAAATTAGTATTGTCTCAAGCACTGATGTCAGCCAGAAGTGCTCTTTGCAGCACCCGCAATGTGCCCATTAATGACTCCTGCAATTTGTACAGGCTTATATGTATTGGTAATATGTCTAAATACGATTGTATATTGTTTTTTATAAGACCCATTGCTGCTACTACTATTGGAACTGTCTGGGTATCTTTCTTCCACATTGTTCTCATTTCTGCCTGCAGACCCTGATATTTTATGACTTTGTGTTTCTCTGTATGCAAGACACTGTAGTCACTGGGTGTGGCGATTTCATTGATCAATGCTACTTTTATCTTCTTTTTCCTGGACCACTGTATCTGGTTTTCTAGCATATGTCTTTTGAACTGTTGGTAATGGATGACCCAATGTGATGTAAACTTCATCATTTTCTATGATGCTTTGTGGTTTGTTTCCAGTGTTTTTCAACCACTTCAATACCATAATGTTTGCACAATCCCCACTGTAACAGTCTTGCCATGTTATTATGATTTACAGTATACAGTCCTTCTGCCATTAGTATGTCACAACTAGCAACAAGGTGTGCAACTGTTTACAATTTGGTTTTACAAAACCTGCATTTGTCTATTTCTCCCAAATGTTCAATGGATTTTGAACACCAGCATGTAAGTAACCCACTATCTTGAGCCACCAATATTAAGCTTTCATCTCTTGGTTTGAATTTGTCTCTTCTTAACCATTCCTGCATTCCTTCCTGATCAACATGAGGTTCTTCCCGAAGTTTTATATACTTGCAACTATTATTTATGCATTTTCCACATTTCTTGCCTTCTCATCTGGTCCTTCACCTTATATTCTTTCTTTTGTTTTTTGGCACATTCAGTTTCTGCCTGATTTTTATCTACTTCTGGTTTGATTTCCATTCCTGCTTGATACTGATATGCTTCTGCTAGATTAAGCAGAGAAGTCATCTTAGATTTATTCTCCTCATGTTTCAAAACATTCACTATGTTTGGGTCTTGTGAGGCCAGCAGATATGTGTGGAGTCCCATGACTGCAGATATATGCATGTTATCAATTTCAAGGAGGCCCATCCTTCCTTTGGAAGAGGGAATATATACTCTTGGTATGCACTGATTTTTATAAATCATTTGGTGAGCATGAAGCATCCTATCTAATCTAGCAAACACATTTTGGGGGCCAGTCAGTCACTGCAAAACTGTAATTAGGACAGGAAGAACAAATTGTTTTATAACTTGGATTTTATTCCTACATGTCAATGCCATTTTCTGGATTAATTTAAGTCTTCTAAAGTATTCCTTAATACGTTTTATTCGCATTTGTTCATCTTTTATTGATGATCCTTCATCAAATCCCAAATATATATATACACTCCCTGTTGCTCAAGCTCTTTTATATCACATTCCTGTCCCAAACTGATATTTTCTTGGTGCTTCAGTTTTCCTGCTTAAAGTTGCTTTTGCACAATTATGAAAACCAAATGACATTCTTATATCATCTGAAAAAGTTTTGAAAATTTGCAGTTGTGCTTTCAGTTCCTCATCTGATGAACTATACAGTTTAAAATCGACAAAGAGAAGATGAGAAGTCTTTGCACTTTATTGTTTTCTAGGTGCCAAATTATAGCCATGACCTAAGCTGTTAAGTAGACAGTTTAATGGGTTAAGGGAAAGACAGAATAACAGCGGTGACAGAGAGTCACCCTGGAATATCCCCCTATGAATTTTTATCCCTGGGATAATAATTTATCCTTTATCATGGCTTAATTGCAAAGTGGTCTGCCACTGTTTCATGGTCACTGTAAAGTAATCAATCAGTGTAGAGTGTATCTTATACATTTTTAATCACTCTTTTATCCATGAATGTGGGATACTATCAAACGCTTTGTTATAGTCAATCCATGCTGTACTTAGATTCTTCCCCTTCTTACAGTTCGCCACTATGACTTTATTTAACAACAAATGATCCTTTGTTCCATATGACTTTCTTTTAATGCCTTCTTGTTCTACTGCCATAACTGAGTTTTCTTCCAAATGACTATAAAATCTGTCAGGATTAACTCCAGTGTATAGTTTATACATCATAGAAAGCAAATTATTGATCTATAGTTTTTAGCATAGCTTGCAGGTTCACTCTTAATAACATTGTTTTCCTGTTGTTAGCCAGGTTGGTGTCTGTTCAGGGTGCGCATATAAATAGTTCTTACTCATAGCTAAATCTTCATGCAAATATGTTAATACTTTTAACCAGAAGTTAGGTACTGCATTTGGGCCTGGGGTTTTCCTATATGATGTGCTTAGATAATCAGGACTGTAGATTTTTCTTGCAATATTCTCAGTGTTCCATAGGATCATAGGAGACCACAAGACTATTGACCAGGAAGTCATTTCAAGCCTAGCCATTTCATCTCAATGTAATACCATAGAAATACTAGTCAATACCCAAAAATGCAATTAGTAATCCTTGCCCATGTCCAGGAAGGTCGTGAGTGTTATCCTCAGTAAGAATTTACAGTGCCTCATCCTCTCATCCAGGTTCCTCTTGAACAGTGTCATAGAGGTGCTCTGTTTCACATGAATTGGTAGCCTATTTCAAAGATGCAGCAGTTGCTTGGAGATAGATATGTCCCTCCAGCATGTCCTATTTAAGTCATACGTCCCTGGAATGGGTAGCCTTAGTCCTGTTTGATTTATGAATATGCAGCAAGTTCATTAGGTTTGGGTCTGAGATTGCTCTGTAGGCTAGGCATAAGTCTCCTGAAGAAGTCTATATAATACAGAGTATAGTGACAGGGAGTTTAGTCAGTATGTATAAGGCATGTGCTGGAATCTCTTGATCTTCTTTGTTAGAAACCTTTGAGGTCTCTCCAGTTGCTGCATTGCTTTCTATGGTACATGCAGAACGGAGCATTATACTCAATTATAGGCCGGATTAGTGCCAAGTATAGAGGGGTTATATCCTCTTTTGCTCTCAAGGTAATGCCTTTACTAATCAAGTATGCTACATAAAAAGCCATCCTGACTACAGTAGACACATAGTGGTAGAAGTTCACTTGTAATCCCAGGTCCCTTACCACTCCATGGGTACTTCATGTTCCACTTGTTGATTTGATAGTGTGAAGAGACATTGTTTGTGCTGAAGGGAATGATGATGTATTTCTTTGCATTCAGTTTGAGACCGTGACTAAGACACTAGTCACTGGTCTGTGTAAGACCTTCCTGGAGTATACTGACATCATTTGGGATTCAATAATTGCATCCAGTTTTCAGTCATCTTCAAACTTGGTCAGCCACAAGCTCTTAGTTTGGACTTGAACTTCTGAGAAGTATATACCAAACAGTAGGGGGCCCAGCACTGACCCTTGAGGCACTCCATTGGTAGCAAGTCTGCTGGCTGATGTAGAGTCACCCACTTTGATAGTGTATGTCCGGTTTTTGAGCCAGTTGGCAACCCATCTTACAACGGATTGGTTTACTTTCAATTTGCTAAGTTTATCGGTAATGCCTGAGTGTGGGATTGTGTCAAAAGCCTCTACCAAGTCGAGGTATGCTGTGTGCACAGATTTACCCTCATCAATGGCCCTGGTCATATTTTCAAAGAAATCCACTAGATTTAGAAGGCAGGATCTGCCCTTGACCAAGCTGACTTGGGTAGGATCTCGGGTTTAGAAGTCACCTATGTCATTATTTATGAGGTCCATAATGATACATTCCATGGCCTTATAGATGAGGCTGGTGAGGCTTATGGGTCTGTAATTCCCTGGGTCTATTGCTAAGCCACCTTTGTGGAGTAAAATAACTGTTGCTGTTCTCCATTCTACCAGAACAAAGCCTGTGGTTAGGCTACGACTGAAAAGGGTACTTAGTGGTGATGGTAGTTCATGTTTCAGCCATTTTAGAAGACAGCCTGGGATGCTGTCTTGTCCCATAGAGACTGTGTTTTTTTGCCTTGGACAAGGCTTAATTACCTACTCTTTAGATATGTATGGTGGTGGGGAAGTTTGGGACAAAGTTTGTGATAAGCTTGGAGGGTTAAAAGAGTGAAATATTTGCCAGACCTATCCACTAGCAGGTTTGCTATCCTGCCTTTCCATTGTTGGTGCCTCGCCTTTGTTTTCTAGGACAGCAACTTTTTTGTGTTTATTGTAAAGTTTGCTGATGCCATGGTGGCTTGTTTTTACTTGGTGCTCTGGCTTTGATTCCTTCTAGTACAGCCAAGTCTATACACTTATACAAGTGATTGTACAGAGCTTTAGTGTAAGATTCAGTATAGTTGCCACTTCCAGCTGGGGGTGGGGCTTGGAATACATTTATACCGTCACCTATGAAGGTATAGTTTGCCTTGGTGAATTTTTTTCATCTGATTTTGCCCTTTGTGAGTTCTGATGTTAGTGCCAGATCAAAGGTGACTGATTTGTGGTCAGTTTTAACTAATGAGGGTCCGACAGTTGCGGCAGTGCATCTGTTAGACATGTTAGTAAGGACCAGATCTAGTATGCTTGCTTCACTTGTTGGGGTACAAACAATTTGTTCCAGGGCATTTGTGTTAACAAAGTCAATGACCTTTTGCACTAATGAGTTAGGGTTAACATAGGTTTCCTAGTTGATGGTGGGATAATTGAAATCCTCCATAACCAGGTTGTTCAGTAATATTTGGATTGTCTCCATTTTGGCCAAGTAGGCTTTGTGTGTGTCATGACCCATGGAGGGGGATCTATAACTGGTTATGACTTGAATGGGGGTCTTACCTACTGTAACCTGAATTTGGAGTAATTCCATGCAATTGTCCAGTCTAACTAGACAGGAGGTGAATTTATCTGTAATATAGATAGCATCTATATCAGAAGATTGAACACTAAAAATAGCGAATGCTCTTCTATTGAACTTAAAAATGTGAAACCTTAAAATGTCAAAACAACAGATCAGCAAATTTTTTCCCATGGAAAATAATTCGCTGATCCAAAAAAAAAAAAAAATTGTACAGGCAAAATAAAGTGGAGAGCTCCCCCACCCAACTTAAATATGCCAACTACGAGATCGCACCATAGTAGAGAAAACAGCAAAGTCCAGAGAACATCCCATCAATTTTTTTCCCTGGGAAAAAAAAATTGATGTTCCTTGCCTTTGACATTTTTAGGTTTCACGTTTTAAAGTTTTATATAAGAGAATTCATTATTTAAGCAGTTGCGCTTTTGATAGGTTCCCTATAGATAGAAACACTGCCTCCTTTGGTTCTCACATGTTCTTTTTATGGTCGGAAGGTGAGGAAGGCATTGTAGCCTTACAAGGCCAGGCTAGTCTCTGAGGCCTTGAACCAGGTTTCTGTTACTGCATGGACATCTACATCTTCTAGTGATAGAAGTGCTTCCAGAGTGTGCAGTTTTTAGTTTAAGCTCCTTCCATTTAACAGCATGACCCTTATTTTGTTATGACTGGCAAATTTCACATCAGTAAGTTTGTTTTTGAGACCTTGCCTAAAAAAGGCACTATGGGGGAGGCAAGAGCCTTTGCTAGAAGCTTAAATCCTAAAGATATCAGGTGCAAACCATCTCTGGCAAAGCAGTGAGGTTTGTCGACCATGGCTTCTCAGGCTGACAGGTACTGGATCCCCTGTGAATGACATAAAAACTAAGTCAATTATTGAAATCAATCATTTTTTGTTTATATTGTGGCATCATTCTAGGTGAGGGTAGTATGCTGCTCAAGGGTAGGGACATACCTGCCTGGGACACATACTCAGAGAGCTCAGTCATGTTATCTTAATATAGTCTAGTGAGGTACATCTCAGATCACTCACTCCAACATGAACTATAACAGAGTGATAATGGTACTTGTTGCTGAGAGACCTGAGTGCATGCATGATCTGATGAATCCTGGCACTGGACAGGCAGCTGACCATGACTTTCTTCTTGTCTGATCTGGTGAGTGAAACATCCGGATGTCTCACTATTGAGTCTCCAATGGCAAGAAAATGTGTTTTTTGAGTGTTAAGCCTTACAGGGTTTGTAGGTGAAACACTGGTGTTACTATGTGCCATTGTTCTTGTGTGAACTGTGTTAGCTGTAGCAGTCTTTATGTTTTGAAGGTCTCCGGTGATTCTGTAAATTTTTGAGAGAACCTGCGCTTATGTTGATTTTGAGTGTGAGAGCATGGATTCAAGATTATTGCTGTAAATACATCTTTTGCACTCTGTACTAGAGTGAGTTATTAGTAGACAGTTGTCACTGCCTCAAGACACCCAAGTCAACAAGGTTGGCAGGAGAAACAAGGGTGGTCCAACTGTCCATAATACTAGGTTGAAGACTATTATCACAAAGGGGGGCTTTTCAGGATCAACCAAAGAGGAGCTCAGTGGATGGATATTTCTCCCTGTTTTTTTTTTTTTTTTTTGCTGGTGGTTTTATAGGTTACTGGTCACTAGCAGTATTTCTTTAACTGGGAAAGTACTAAGGATAAAGGCTCTACTAATGAGCTATAGCTGTATCTAACGGAAAAATTGTTGAATTTATCTGTTTGGCTATGGTAAACAATTGCATGGCAGTGTGCAATGCTGCTCATTGTGCAAACAGGCAGAAACCTGCTCAAATCGCTTAAATTCCAGAAGCTAAAAACCTGTAAAAAAACTTTAAAAAGTTTTAAAAGGACAAATCTTCTTCTTTGGGCTGCTCCCATTAGGGGTCACCACAGCAGATTAACTGTTTCCATTTCTTCCTTTCCTCTGCATCTTGCTCTGTCACACCAACTACCTGCATGTCCTCTCTCACCACATCCATAAACCTTATCTTAGGCCTTCCTCTTTTCCTGTTACCTGGCAGCTTCATCCATAGCATCTTTTTCCCAATATACTCTGCATCCCTCCTCAGCACATGTCCAAACCAACGTAATCTTGCCTCTCTGGCTTTGTCTCCAAACCTTGCAACCTGGGCTGACCCTCTAATATACTTATTCCTAATCCTGTCCATCTTCGTCACAGCCAGTGCAAATCTTAATATCCTCAACTCTGCCATGTCAAGCTCTGACTCCTGCCTTTTTGTCAATGCCACTGTCTCCAACCCATATAACATAGCCGGTCTCACTACCCTCTTGTAGACCTTCCCTTTCACTCTTACTGGTACTCTGACACAAATCATTCCTGACACTCTTCTCCACCCACTCCATCCTGCCTGTACTCTCTTCTTCACCTCTCTTCCACACTCACCATTACTCTGAACTGTTGATCCCAAGTACTTAAACTCATTCACCTTCACCACTTCTATTCCCTGCATCCTCACCATTCCTATATCCTCCCTCTCATTCACACACATATATTCTGTCTTAGTCCTGCTGACCTTCATTCCTCTTCTCTCTAGAGCATATCTCCATCTCTCCAGGGTCTCCTCCACCTGTTCCCTACTCTCACTACAAATCACAATGTCATCTGCAAACATCATAGTCCACGGGGACTCCTGTCTGATCTCGTCTGTCAACCTGTCCATCACCATTGCAAATAAGAAAGGGCTCAGAGCTGATCCTTGATGTAATCCCACCTCCACCTTAAATGCATCTGTCACTCCCACCACAGACCTCACCTCTGTCACACTACCCTCTTACATATCCTGTACCACTCTTACATACTGCTTTGACACTCCCGACTTCCTCATATAATACCACAACTCCTCTCTAAGCACCCTGTCATATGCTTTCTCTAAGTTTATAAAAACACAATGCAACTCCTTATGACCTTCCATGTACTTCTCCATCAACAATCTCAGAGCAAACATTGTATCTGTAGTGCTATTTCCTGGCATGAAATCATACTGCTGATCACTAATCATCACGTCCATTCTTAACCTAGCTTCCACTACTCTTTCCCATAACTTCATGCTGTGACTGATCAGTTTAATCTCTCTGTAGTTACTACAGCTCTGCACATCATCCTTATTCTTAAAAATTGGTACCAAAACACTTTTTCTCCATTCCTCAGGCATCCTCTCACTTTCCAAGATTTCATTAAACAATCTGGTTAAAAACTCCACTGCCATTTCACCTAAACACCTCCATGCCTCCACAGGTATGTCATCTGGACCAACAGCCTTTCCATTCTTCATCCTCTTCATAGCTATCCTTACTTCATTCTTGCTAATCCATTGCACTTCATGATTCACTATCCCCACATCATCCAACCTTCTCTCCCTCTCATTCTCTTCATTCTTCAACCCCTCAAAGTACTCTTTCCATCTGCTCAACACACTCTCCTCGCTTGTGATTATGTTTCCCTCATTATCCTTTATCACCTTTACTTGCTGCACATCTTTCCTAGCTTGGTCCCTCTGTCTAGCCAATTGGTACAGGTCCTTTTCTCCCTCCTTAGTATCCAACTTTTCATACAACTCTTCATATGCCTTATTCTTAGCCTTTTGCCACCTCTCTCTTTGCCATGCACCTCATCTCCTTATACTCCTGTCTACTTTCTTCATCTCTCTGACAATCCCGCTTCTTCTTTGCTAACCTCTTTCTCTGTATACTCTCCTGTACTTCCTCATTCCACCACCATGTCTCCTTGTCATCCTTCCTCTGTCCAGATGTCATACCAAGCATCTTTCTAGCCACCTCCATTACTAGCTCTGTTGTAGTTACCCAGCTATTCGGTAACTCTTCACTGCCACCCAGTTCACCCATGTTGGTGATGATCAGTTCCAGTATGTTTTCCCCTCTTGTGGGAGTGTTAACAAGTTATTCCATAGCATTTGAGTTTATAAATTCTAGGAACCTTTGGGCTAGGGTGTTGGAGCTAGAGTAATGCTCCCAGTCTAGGTTTGGGTAGTTGAAGTCGCCCAATATAATGGTGTTTGGAGAGACCTTCATATTTTCCTGTGTTCTCAGGAAGGTCGAGTGGGGTTCCTGGGTTTGGGAGGGTGGTCTGTAGCAGGCTATAAACTGGAAGGCAGTTTTACCCACTGTTAGTTGCACATGGATAGTCTCTGATGCTTCGTGCTGTGCCACCAACCTGGAGGTGTGGGTATCTTTGAAGAATATCGATACTCCCCCTCCTTTTGTGGTTCGGTCCAAGTTTTTGGGCCAAAAAGCATGGTATGAGGTATGACCTGGTAGTGCTGGGGTGCTCTCGGGAGCCTTGAACCAGGTTTCTGTTACTGCACAGATATCGATGTTCTCCATGCTAAGGAGAGTTTCGAGTGCGTGCATCTTGAGGTTTAGACTTCTGGCGTTGAGTAGCATTACTCTTAGTTTCTTATCCCTTGTGATAGCTATGGAGGTGGGTTTGTCTTTTGAGCCTTGCCTAAAAAAGGCACTATGGGGGTGGCAAGAGCCTTTGCCAATATCCAAAAGCCCAGGGGTGACAGGTGCAAGCCATCCCTAGCGATGCATCTTGGCTTGTCGAGCATGTCACCCCAGGCTGACAGGCATTGGATCCCCTTTGAATGACACCAATACATAAGCCAATTGTTGAAATTGATCATCTTGTCTTCATATTGTGGCATCATTCTTGGTGAGGGTAAGATGCTACTCAAGGTCAGGGTCATACCGGCCTGGGCTACATGCTCAGAGAGCTCCTCTATGTCTCTTTTCATGTAGTCCAGGGAAGTACGTCTCAGGTCATTCACGCCAGCATGGACAATGACTGAGTCACATTTGTACTTGCTTTGGAGTAACCTGAGTGCTTGTGTTATGTGACGGATCCTAGCGCCCAACAGGCAGCTCACTGTGACTTTCTCCTTGTTCAGCCTGGTAAGTGGGACATCAGTGTGCCTGACGATAGCGCCACCTATTACAAGTGTATCAGGTGTGTTGTTTAGCCTTAAGGGCTGTAACTGTTCGGCACACTGGCTTTGTGAGCTATGTGTTGCATGTGTTTTGTTTTGGGGTAGCGGTTGCTTGGGTGTCTGCTTTGGAGGTCTCTGCTGCTTAGGCAGATTTTTATTTAGAGCCTCCGAGTATGTTTTTGTGTGTTCATGTATTTGGTTTGCTGTCGTGGTAGGTCTATGTGAGACTGGAAGTGTAGTGAGTTTGGTTTCCTTCTCCTCCTGACTGGTTATGCCAGTACTGAGTTGAGAGAGCTTAGGCTCCAGTTTGGCTATATGGTTGCATCTCTGACATGTGTTGGAATTTGTTGGGAGGAGGAGAGGGTTGTCTGTGTACATGAGGCAGTTGTAACATTGCCTCAAGATTCCCAGATTCACCAGCTGGACCGGAGAGGAGATTGACAACTGACCTTTGGACATGCTAGAATAGTATTGGGAATTCCTTTATAATTGAAAAAAAGGGCCAATGGGGAACAAGGTACTCAAGGGGAGTTTGTGAGGGCGTAGTGCTTTTAATTTTTTAGTGCTGACTTATATAATTGCTTTAGTGAGCAAGTGCCAGGCTTTAGAGTAGGAATAGGGTGTTTATTATGAGAACTAGATCAGTTCTAAGGGAAAAAGTGAAGCGCAGACTTTGTGGAGCCGAGAATGGTTTAAACCCAATTAAGTGGAGCTGCCCGATGCTGCGCTATGTGCAGAATCACGCAAAGCCGTGCCAAAGCGGGTTTTATACAATAAATGATGTGTAAATCCTACAGAAGGGCCTCGCTGAGACAGATGCCTGGTGTCAGAGCCATGGCCTCAAGCTCAATGCCAAAAAGTGCATTGTCATCCCCTTTGGTAAAAACTCTGTACCCATGAACTACTACATAGACAGCAGTCTACTTAACACCGAATGTGTGATAAGACACCTTGGGACCCAGGTGGACAGTAGTCTGTCCTTTGATAGTCACATCGCCACAGTAGTCAGGAAGTCCTTCTATGTGGCACACCTCATCATAAAAGGGTTCTCATCCAGGAAAAAAGAGGTCATTGTTCCCCTCTATTCAACTCTCATTAGACCCATTATAGAGTACAATGCCCCTTTTGGAATGTACCTCACAAGACATCTGCAACAGCTGGAAGGGCCACAGAAGTACCTCACAAAGAGAATTACTGGCTTCAAAAAGATGACCTACACTGACCATCTCAAAAAACTCCAGCTTTAGTCCGTAGCATATCACCTACTCTGAGGTGATCTCTGCCTAACATATAAAGCTATGTCAAACCCAGAGCTGTTGGACATGCTACATCTAAAGAAATACCAATCCCTCCAAGCTACATGCTTTAGGGACCTAAACCTTGTCACCACAATAAACAGGACATGCTAGAGGGATAGATTCCTGTCCTAGAGACTTCCCATACTCTGGAACAGGCTACCCATCTATGTCAAGCAAAGTTCTTCATTAGCTCTCTTCAAGAAAAATCTTGATGAGTGGATGGGAAATAGGAAATACACCATGGGGATCATTTCTGTGTCTCTGCTCGACAATGGCACAGGAAAATAACTTTCATGAGTGGCGTAAGCCAGGGAACCTTGTTGGCTAGGCTTACATAGGCCCTCAGGCCAATAGCCTAGTACCTAGCTATGAACTTATGAAACTAGACCAATCACCCTTCACCAGACTGGTTTCACTCTCAAACAGAATAAAATTGATTCTTAATACAATATCCATCATTTGTTCGTATAAGTTAATTTTGTCCTGATCAATGTGCTTTGTTTGCAGGTACTCACAAAACTATTTATTATTTATTACTATTTTAAGCATGTGATTTGCACTTGTTTATGGTTTTCAGCTCGATGTTCTTTTTAGATACACTGTTTCTTTAATTAGAACTTTGTGCTTTGCCAGGAAGATACACTGTTTCTTTAATTAGAACGTTGTGCTCTGCCAGGAAGTGATGTCATTTGGGAGGGACATTTTCAGTGTTGTAAGTATTTAAACTCTGTTTTAATGTTCAGTTCTTGTTTGATAAAGTCTCCTGAATTGTATAATTGGATACAAAAGTGCTTATTATTTTACGTTGGTGAATACTGATAATCGTTTTTATTCTAATAAAGGACTGTTTTTACCATTCTGCGTTGGTATATACTTGCCAGTGGACTCCATTCTGTTTTTTTGGATTTACTGTATTGTTAATTCTTGTCATCAGATGTCCAGCTCTTCCCACCACTTCTGCATCATCCAATAAACCTCTTTGATTCACAGCTATTTCCCTAAGCCATGTTTCCACCGGCAAGAACATACTTGGTGACTCATACGTTTCATAATATACCTCTAGCATGCATATAAGGATTGACTAGCTGCAGCTGTCAGATTCACACATGGTTGCATGTTTATAATGCTTGTTTGCATGAAAGTTGTTACAGAGCACCATAGACTACGGGTAATTCCCATTCTAAGTTCACCACCTCAAGATATGAATACGCATGCACTAATACTCTGCCATCAGCAGTGCAAATGAGCTTGCCACTGCTGTGCTTCAGGCACAGTGTAAAAAATAAATATTTACAACAAATAATTATTTGTTTAGGTTGTACAAAGTCTATATGTTTGTGTTGCATTTTTACTAGTTAACTGTTTTTCAGAGTTATGTTGACTCAACTAAGTAAGTTGGTTAATGTATGTCTGCACTCCACTGGTTACACTTGCAAATGTGTTAGAATGTTACATGACTTATTCTCACATAATCCGTCAGTGTTATTCCACACTGCACTGTTCTATTTAGGAAGTGTCTGTTTTATCAATGCATATTGTGCAAGCATGAGATAAAACAAGTGTGCAGTCATCCCAGAATGAAGTGGCAGCAGTGCTTGATAGATGACCCACTGCTTTACAACTGTGATGTCATTGGCATCCCATACTTTGAAACAGATACATGACCATCATAGTAATGCAATGTACATAAGGACAGTATATAAATCTTAGCAGAAAGGTATGTCATTATTTGAGATAAACACAGTGCTGTTAGTTTGGTCTGTCCATGCATATGCATTTGTCCCAAAACCTGTGATGCTCAGTACGAGCAGTTCCAAACCATGAATTTTTGCTAATTACAAATATGCTTTTTCACATTATTAATTTTACAAGTTTTCTGTGGTGTTTGTGACTAATACTGTGTGCTTTAGATTGTGTAATTAGCTAGATAGGAATTTCAATCACCAGTATGGGAAATGTGTATGTATCTTTTGGGAGGTAGTGACATGTAAGTAAAGTTTCAATGCCAAATATGCTGTCTCCACTTACACTGAGGAGAAAACATTTAATTTTGAACAAAGCTCCCTCTGTACTTTATCCCATTTTTAACACAAACATCTTCTCTGCAATACACTAAGGTCATCTTTTCAAAAGTGCACTCTATCCACTAAAGAGTCAAATGTTTCCTGTGGTGCTTGTGAATAATGCCATGCTTCCTAGATTGTGTAGCTAGATAAGGAGGCATTTCAATTCATACTGTAGAGACATTCTGTATGTGGCTGCATTATCTGGTACCCTGCACAGACATGCTGTATTAACATCCAGTCAAGGGGAAACATTTAACCTGGGCAAGTATTCCACCATCCCCTTATTCCAGTTCTGCCAGAAAGATATGCTCTGCAACACAGTCGTGAGATCATCTTGACAAAAGTGCACTCTGTCTCCATAAGCATCAGAATTCTCCTGTGGCACTTGCAGCTAATATTGTGATCTCTAGATTGTGTAACAGGTTAGGTAAGTGGCTTAAATCTCACAGTGGTGAACTTGGGTGTCCATGTGATCCTAGTGACATGGAAGTAAACCTTCAACCACAGAGGTGCTGCATCCACTTTCACTCAGTAGAAACTGTTAACTTTGAACACAAATCCATCTGCAATTTATCCCACTTTTAACACAAGCTTCTTATCTGTAACACAGTTATGAGATCATGCTGACAAAAGTGCACTGTCTCCCCTTAAGAGTTAATCTTTCCCTATGGTATTTGCAGCTAATACAGACATCTTTAAATGGTTCCTCTCCCAGGCCCCTGCTTGTAAATGTTTCACCTCCCAAGCCCCTGCTTACACAATCCTTACAAGGTTACCAGAACTTGTCATGTTTGGCATGCATGGCTAAGCTAAAATGGTCCTTGTGTTTTTTAGCCTATTAAAAAACAATGAACCTATGAACCTGAGATATAGACAAAGAAAATCTCATTATATTCTTATAATCATGAGGTACTTGACAGATTTAGAGTAGACAGTGATACTGGCACCTCTCTGTACAAGTGTCATTGTGAATCCTGTTACTCTGAATTTCTACTATGATCCAGAAGATGTTCCTGTAGGTTTGGAGATACGGCTATAATGGTGCATGGATTTTCTCCTTGTACGTACAGTGTAATGTCACCCTGTACCTGACTTTGTGACCCAGTGTCACTTCCTGCAGAGTAACTAACATATTGTAGGATGCTAGATATTGCCAACTATGTTCCAGTTTCCTCACGTGATCTCATAAATATAACTGTATCATCATCATCAGCAGCAGCCATTGTGCTACTGATATCTGTAAATGTATTGATAAAGTGGAACTGTTTGTTTCTGCTGATGATACTGTGAGGAATTTACTGGCATTCAATACTTTACACTGTCTAAGGAGGAATGGATGACAGTTACCACAGACACTCTGCTCAATGTCATTATGTGCAGAAGTGGAGGGTTTACCTGATAACAGTACGTGTCCCGTGTTACATGTAGTCATTCCATTTGAACAGATGTCTGTTGATGCAGCTGATGTGGGTAATAGCCAGTGTTCATATGACCTCTGATTATGCTTATGCCATTGTCATATGTGTCATAGTCTTCCCAATGAATGGACAGGATGTACTGCTCATCAGGTGTTAATGAAATAAGTGTTTCTGCCTTGCTCTGCTCTGGCACATCCTACCATACTGTTAGCCCTCTTCTTGTACTGTTGTTGTGCAGTTCCTTCTACCAGCAGCATTTATACCTATAACAAATTGATTCTAGGCATTTGACCTCAGCTTGTTTCAGTCCCCCTTTTCCAAAAAAGGTGTTAACCATATGTCACAAGGACTGCAGGAGGAAGCACTTTTGCTCATGGCTAAAATTGTCCTTTCTTTGTCTGGATCATTGCTGCTGCATCATTAATGTACCTAAAACAACATGCTAAAGTCCTACACTGACAATGAAAGTATGTCTACTTTCTTCATAAATAAATCAAGGATCTGAATACAAAACACCTGTGTTCACATGCAAAGTCCTAAGCCAGCAAGTTAAAGTTGTACTGTAGTAATCTGTGCGGCATCATCAAAACATTCAGAATATAATTGCCAGCACTTTGCTAACAGACTTCTATCCTTTCCTTAACACTTTTCTGTTTTCATGCTGTCATTTTCATTCAGAAGTGGCAGTCAGAAATCCACCAGCAAAGAGGCACTAATTTGGACACAACAATACATTCTTGAATAATGCACATCAGATTACAATCTCTTTCAAGTATGCATGTCTATCCTGTGTAGCATAATTCCCATATACCACCAAAGTGTGTTTCCAAATTATTTTTCACGCTGCCATTATAACTACTTTCATTTACATTTCCAGTGCTGCTGTCAGGAATTCACATTCATGTGACAATGATTTCTTCGGTATTTAAGTACATCATCTCTATCTGAACATCACAACAATAAAAGACAAGTCTCTTAGTAAACACTTTTATCTGACATCAATATGATAATTTCCAAAATTTTTACTGCTTAGTTCTTGCTTGATTCATTTTGTGGTTGCATAATCCATTTGTTACCTATCTTGAGTCTCTGCAAGTTAATATGGCTATCTTAAATTTATTTGTGCAAATTCAGAATTATTTACACATTTTGTATACAAACTACACTTAGTTATGCTCATTTTTATGAACTGCAGTAATACTTGTGTGTAAGTCAACAAATCCATGTAACCAGGTCTTGGACAGTTATGCACATGCTTTGGAGAGGTGTAGAGACCTCAGCAGACCTCAACTGTCTGTATGGATGTGTGAACAACCTTAGTAATTCGCTAATGTTCTTTTGATTATAAAAGTGAAAATGGAGTCAGATACATATGAGACTATATAACCATGAAACATAATCCATGGTTATCCTGCATAGTGTTGCACACCTCATCACCTTAGATCACTCAAGAGTTAACATAAGTTCATAATGACATGCAAACAAAAAAAAATATTTATACAGAAAAGAATATACAGGTATATAGATATATTTCTACTAATGCAATACTGCAAAAGTTATGCTTAAATAAATGATTAATGTATTACATTCAGGTTTATTATTCAAATAATAACAATAGCAAGCCACAGAAGCAAAAACAGATCTAAGCAACTTAAAATATAATGATTTCATAAATGAATTTTATTCAACATGGAGATAAAATATGAAAGCATTTGTTTAAAAAATATATGTGAAAAGGCAGTTTGGTAATGCCAAACTTGTCAATAATAGCGGATCCAGGGGAGGGTCTATCCCCCACCAAAAACATAGTACTCCTCCTATCCCACCTACATCAGTATAATTTATTTATTTATTTTTATTTTACATTTGTTGACTGGGCTAGTCTAGCTGGATACATGTCCATTTTCAGTAGAGGCCTAGGGAGTTAAGCTCCAAAAATAATAAAAATTTACAAAATACAATACTTAAAGCATGACTAAGTTCACAGGGAGATAGGCTCCAAACATAGTAAAATTACTAGATACAACAGTTAAAAATGAACTAAAGTTCAGCTGCATAAGAGAAATAATAGTGTTTGTAATACAAAATAAAAATTGTGTCTAAGAAGAAGAATGGTAGCATAGAGTCTTTGCATAGGTTTAAGTTACAATGAAGTACAGGTACACTTAAGGTTCTAGTGTTGTCATTTGTAAGTCAAAGAGGGAGAAAAGTGAGAAAGATAGTAAAAGAAATACACAAGGGCTAGAATAAAGTTAGGTTCTATAGATTAATGCTGCAGAGGGGACAAGGTCAAGAAGGAAGGAGTATAGCAAGAAGAGAAAATAAGGGGTAAAGTAAGGTTCAGTCAGGTTTAAAACAGGGACGAAGCCAATGAGTTTTCAGATGTTCTTTGAGGTGTTTCTTGAAGAGAAATGTAGATGAGAGAGATGTGAGTGTCCTAGGAAGCTTGTTCCAGATTTTGCCCACAACGTTAGTAAAAAGTGAGTCCCCAGCTTTATTATTAGATTTGATATTGGAAATTAGTAACTTGTTTGCTGAACAAAGTCTTGCAAGATTTTTATATGGGGAGATCAGGCTAGAGAGGATTGGGGTATTATTTGGGTGATAAAGAATTTTTTTGTATGATCACCAGTTGATTATACAACAGATGGTTATGTAGTTCTGACCATCCGAGTTGTTTAAGGTTGACAGCGGTGGGTTCTAAAAGGGGTACTAGTGGCAAATCTTTCTATATTGTTATAGCTAGTTTCAAGCTTGCTTAGATTGTGTTTTGATAGATTAGTGTATATAGCAGAAGCATAGAATAGGGTAGAAGTGAGGTGAGTCTGGGCCATGGTGGTTCTGGCTAGAGGTGCGAGGTAGGGTTGGATTCTATACAGAGAGCCTAGTTTTTTATTGACAGTTTGTATAGTATTGTTGATATGATCATCATAGCTGAGGTTATTATCTATAGTGATGCCCAGGAGACGTGTGGTAGTATCTGCGGAAATAGTAGTTCCATTGTTAGAGGTAATTGTGAAGTGGATCACTGGAGACTTTTGGGTGGGAGCAAAAAGCAACAATTTTGTTTTTTTGGGGTTTAGGAGGAGGCAATGGGTGGTAAACCAATTTTCAACAGTGTTAAATACTGTTTGAGTAAGCGTCTGAAGAGAGATTGATGATTTAGAAGTACAGATTAAAGTAGAGTCATCGGCATATTGTATGCAGGTGGCTTGAGGAAAAATAGTATTGAGATCATTAATAAAAATGGAAAATAAAAGAGGGCCTAGGATAGAGCCTTGAGGGGCTCCAATGTTTACGGGGAGGGGTGTGGAGAGATTATTGTCCCAGAGCACTGCTTGTTGTCTATTTTCTAGATAGGATGTAAACCAAATTATTGCTTGTGGGTCAAGAGATTATGCTTTTAGTGCACTGATCAGTAAGTTGTGGTTAACCATATCAAAGACTTTTGATAACTCAATGAATAATGCGGAAGATAGAGAGTTGTTATTTCGATTCCTATTTATGCAGTCAGTAAAAGTTAGCAGGGCGGTAGTTGTACTATGAAAGGGCCTAAAGCCATGTTGGCAGTTGGCTAGTAAGTTATTGTGGAGCAGGTGTTGAAGTAGTTCATGGTGAATACATTTTTCCATTATTTTGGCCAGTGGGGAGAGTAATGCAATTGGTCAGAAATTGGAGATATCAGTGGATTTGCCTCCTTTATGTAAGGGGATAATGTGGGAGACTTTCCATATGGATGGGATGTTACCTTCTATGATTGTTCGGTTTATAAGGATGGATATGGGATATGCTATGACTTTGGAAGCTATTTGAAGGTATTCTGCTGGCAGGCGGTCAGCAGAAGGGGTACATGGTTTGAGTTTATGAAGGAGTTTGCAGATAAAGGATGTTGGTACAGGTTGTATATGGAAGGAGGGCACTTGACTGCTTATGTTTTGTAAGGGGCTGGGGGAGATGGGAGGCATTGTCTTTGCAAGGGCTTGAATAGTTTCAGTGAAGTAATTGTTGATGGCATCAGCTATTTGCAAAGGATTATTATGAGGAATTGAAGATGGGGCAGGAGTTGACCCACTTGACATGTTCCATCTGTGTTTCTCTCTTTGTCTCCCCTTTTCAAAAGTTCCCATCAGCCCCTTTCTACTGTCTAAAGAATCCAACAAATGTCCACATAATGATATCCTTATATAAAATATATAAAGCCCTTTACATTTTTAAAAGTTAATAAAAAAAGCTGTGCTGTGTGCCGCTTGCCTTAAATACTTCAAATCTGCTTGAGCATATCTGCATTCATTTACAATATCACTTAGTACTTTACACATACTTAAGAATTTGTTTCAGTTACTTTATGCTTTTGCCGTAAGTGGCCATTTTTTTAAACACCATTCCATTTACTTATTCAATGTAAATAACTTACGATTAATGCATTTGCATATAGGTGTAGTGGTGCTTTTCACAAAAAAAAAAACTGCTATGCAAAATATAGCTGCATTTCTGTGTATTTGTGCTCAGTAGCAGAGCTGTTTATCTAGCTGTGACAGATTCTACAACCACCTGGATATTCAAAGCTGATATAAGTATACTTTTTTGCACTTGTTCTGTTTCAGTGATAGTTGAATATTGGTGGTGTCTCTCCCTGCAGTTTGTTTCTCAGGACTAGTTCAGCACTTGAGCTCTAAGCCAGCCGGTTTCATGGGGGGGGGGGGTGTTGCTTTGCACTTTGTGAAGTTTTGTGTTTATCTGATTGTCTGGGAGGGGGTCTATCTTTTGTTTTATTCTACTGGTATAGTTACATTTCTGTGTATTTGTGCTCAGTAGCAGAGATCTTTAGCTGGCTGTGACTGATTCTACAACAATCTGGATATTCAAAGCTGAGATAAGTATACTGTTTTGCACTTGTTTTTGTTTCAGTGATAGTTGACAAAACTGTACTGCATTTATTTATTTGTTTCATTGAATATTGATTGAATATCGGTGGTCCCTCTCTGCAGTGTTTGTTTTTTTCTTTCCCATGCTCAGCCCAAGTGTTTTTGTATTCTTAAACTTGGTGGCTTTGGAATTGCCCACCCCTGCTGTAAAATTGTCTATGGAAACTACTCCCAGCCCAATCTCATTTACTCACTCAACTGAGTACAGTGAGATCATTTGGGAAAGACTACCCCCTTGCTTCTTTGATTTCAGACACTCCTACCAGTCCCATCTCATCAGCTATGTCTACTGTGTACAGATAGAACATATGAGAAGGCCAGCCTCCTTAGTTTCTTAATCTTGAATTATTTTGTTTCCTCCCTCTCCACTTAACACAAAAATAAATAAATAAAATTTTACACTTTATTCATCTGCTCTTACTGTAACTGTGTTCTACCTACTTTATTATCTTATTTGGCTTTGTGGTGTGCTCTTAAGTGTTCAAGTGCTCTTATTCTGCTGCATTTATTACTGCTTGTTAGTAGCCCAATTAAATTTATCTGCTATTCTAAGCATCTTAGTTTTGGTTTTAGCACTTGTGCTTCATGCAAGTTATTTTACATTTAAGAAGGTGTTTGTGGTCTACACTCTTCTGGACAGACCCTTATCAAAATCGTCTCTCCATAAGTCCGCCCAAGTATTCAGAACACTATGTCTAGACAATTCCCATTAAGTTCTCCTGCATGCCTGGTTGACATGGGCATACTGAGACAGTTTAGCAACTGCCTCATGTTCACTGACAGCCCTCTTCTCCTAGCACATAATTTTTCTATTTGCAAGAAATGCATCTACATTAGTAACCTGGAATCCATGCTCTCACTCCAGTCAGTACTCCTGACAAAGAGGAGACTGCCAGCACAAACACCACACCACACACCTCACATAGCCAAGCACAACACAAACCTATTTGTGAAGAAGTCCTCAATAAAAACTTACCTAAGTAGCAGAGACCTCCAAAACACACTCAAACATTCCACACACACAACACCAAACACATCACACACACAGCAGACAACACACCAATGTCTCACAAACACAGCCCATAAGGCATAACAATAAACCAACTCAGCCCATAAGGCAGAACAATAAAGCAAACATACTAGTCATCGATGACTCAATTGTGAGACACACCAATGTCCTCCTCACCAGGCTCAACAAGGAGAAGGTCACGGTCAGTTGTCTGTCAGGTGTCAGAATCTGCCACATCATGCACGCACTTAAGTCTCTCCACAACAGGTACAAGTATGACTCTGTCATTGTCCATGTTAGTGTGAATGACTTGAGACATACCTCGCTGGGCTATATAAAGAGAGATATGGCTGAGCTCTCAGAGTATGTGTCCCAGGTAGGTATGTCCCTAGCCCTAAGCAGCATCCTACCTTCACCAGAAATGATACCACAATACCAACAAAAAATGACTGACTTCAATATCTGGCTTAGTTTCTAGTGTCTTTCCAAGGGGATTCAGTATCTGTCTGCCTGGGATGACAATGTTGACAGCCCTCAATGCTTTGAAAGAGATGGCCTCCACCTGTCAACCCTGGGATTCCAGATCCTGGCCACTGCTCTTGCCTCCCCCATTGTGCTTTTTTTAGGCTATGTCCCAAAGACAAATCTTTCAACATAAAAGATCTGTCAAAAAGCAAATTGAAGGTCATGCTACTTAATGCTAGGAGCCTTAACCTGAAAATGCACTCACTGGAGGCTCTCCTTGCACTGAAAGATGCCAATGTCTGTGCAGTCACAGAAACTTGGTTCACGGCTGTGGAGAGCACCCCTGCCTTACCAGGCTATACCTCATTCCACACATTCCAACCCCAAAATGAGGTTGGAAAGACTAAGGGTGGTGAAGTCTCTTTCTTCAATAAGGACAGGCACACCTCCAGACTGGTTTGCCAGCAAGATGCACTGGAATTATTCCAGCTGCAACTGACAGTTGGAAAGTCACCCATCCAAGTTATAGCCAGCTATAGACCTCCCTCCATGACTAAGGACACCCACTCCTCCTACCTGGACCTACTGGACTCCATCAATGTACCCCATAACACCCTAATCCTTGGTGACATCAACTACCCCACCATAGACTGGGTGAACTATTCTTGCAGTAATGCATTCACCCAGCAATTCCTTGACTTTATCAGTTCTAATACACTAGACCAGATCGTCTCATTCCTCACAAGAGGAAATAACATTCTAGACTTGGTTCTCACCAATGTGGGTGACCACTGCACCACTCCCATAGTATGTTCTTCTCTGGTGAGATCAGATCATTGGTCTGTCTCATTCAAAGTTTCTATCCCACCCAACCCTCCCTCAGTTGCAACCATGCTAAAAAACTTATCAAAAGCTGACTATGACTACAACCTCCTAAGGGAGGGTATCGGTAGCTTCACACCACCTCCCCCCTCAGAGGATGCAGACAACTATGCTGAACAGTACACCAATGCAGTATACAACCACCTGTAATACTGCATGAACTCAGCCATACCCAACAGAACTAAAATCTGCTTGTCAAGGAAACACAAATCTCTCTGATGTACATTCTCTATCAACAGGCTTTACAACAAAAGAAAGAAACTTTTGTCCAACAGTAAAAAGAAACACATTCCAAATTGTAAAAACTCCCTCCTCAGCCTCAACAAGCAAATTAGATCACTAGAAAAAACCACAAAACCTTCTTCAGTTATGTCATGAACCTCTATGGCAAAACCCAGGTTTGTTACGAATTAGTACTTAACAGCACGACTTAAACTAATCCTGTTGACATAGCCAACCTGTTAGCAGTTAGGTTCAGTGCAAACTTCACCCCCCTATCTCCCCCCAAAGGGTCATTTGACATCCCAGATACTTGTTCCACACCTGACATCTCCATAGATAAGTGTTAAAGGTCCTATCCAAGGCAAAGAACACAGCTTCCATGGAACCTGATTGTATCCCAAGCTGTATTCTGCACCATCTCCTGCAAGAACTATCTTTGCTATTGAGCACCCTATTCAACCACAGTCTAAGTACAGGCTTCATTCTAGTAGAGTGGAGTACTGCCATTGTCATCCCATTGCACAAAGGTGGTGCCACTGCTGACCCTGGAAACTATCACTCCATATTAGCTTGACAAGTCTGATCTATAAAGCCATGGAGTGTATTATTATGGATCTCATAAACAAGGACATAGGCAATCTCCAAAGGCACTTGACCCCACCCAGTTTGGATTTGTCAAGGGCAGATCTTGCCTGTTGAACCTGGTTGACTTCTTTGAGACTGTCACCAAGGCCTTAGATAAGGGAAAGTCAGTACATTCAGCTTACCTTTACCTGGCCAAGGCCTTTGACACAATCCCCCTCTCAGGCATCATTGAAAAGCCAATACAAGTGGGTGCAAATTCCTATCTCATCAGGTGCATGGCTAACTTGCTCACTGATAGGGCGCACAAGATCAAAATAGACACCTCCACCTCCAACAGCAGACCTGTCACTAGTGGTGTTCCCTAGAGATCTGTCCTGGGACCCCTACAGTTTGGCATCCACTTTTCAAAGGTCTATGCAAAGACAAAAGGCCTTGCTGATCACGTTTGCAGATGACTGTAAGTTGGGTTCTGTCATTGACTCCCCAAATTATGTTAACATATTGCAAGAGGGTCTCACAGCAACAAGTGACTGGTGCCAAAGTCATGGCCTTAAGTTAAACACAGAAAAATATATTATCATACCATTTGGCATAAACACAGCTCCTACTGATTACCACATCAAAAGCAACCCCTTATGCATGCAACCTGTGGTGAGAGACCTGGGTACTAAGGTTGACAACAATCTCACATTCAACCATCATGTATCAGAAGTGGTCAGAAAAGCCTTTTACTTGGTTCATCTCATAAGTAAAAGGATTACATCCAGATAAAATTAAATTATTATCTCTCTGTACTCCTCCCTTGTTAGGGCAGTAATTGAGTATAACACCCCATTTTGTATGTACCTCTACAAACACCTGCATCAAGTGGAAAGCCACAGAAATACCTCACAAAGAGAATCCATGGCTTCCAACATCTCTCTTATGCGGACAGGCTCAAATCGCTATCACTCTACTCGGTATCATATAGATTGCTTAGAGGTGATCTGTGTCTCGCCTACATGGCAATATTGGACCCTGCCCCACCAGTGATGTTCCATATCTGTAAGTGTAACTCCTTGTGAATCATCCATTCAAAAGGCCTAAATCTAATATGCAACATTAACAAAACCTGCTGGAGAGACAGGTTTGTCTCCCAAAGGCTGCCCTGTCTCTGGAATAGACTTCCCATACATGTCAAACAGAGTACCTAGCTGACACTCTTGAAGCATAACCTTGATGAGTGGATGGGAAACCACAAATTTGCCCAAGGGCTTTTACCTGTGTCCCTCATTGACAGGGGTGACAGGTGCTGACTGAGGTTTCTTTTTTGAGGATAAAATCTTGGCTGGGATTGTAAGGACCCAAGGCCATTAGCCTAGTAACCTCCTATGATGCAACCTTGGGACTATGAATATCATTCTATGGTTATTGTTCAAATATCGATTGACCAAAACAATGATCATTTTTTCTTTGTTTCTCTTTAGTCACTAAAAAAAAAACTTTATAGAATGCGCATTTCATTCCTTAATTAGTTGCTTTGCAGTGCATACATTTGTGTTTCCCTGTTGTGTGATTTCTGATTTGTATTCCTAGAGATGTGCTGTAGAAGCAGTTTGAAAGTCAGATGCTCTACAAAAGAAAAGACATTAATTGAGATTTGTTTAATTTCCATGAGAAAAATAAACTAGATAGCTAGCTAGATAGACAGATAATAGATATATGCCTGTAGTCTGACCTTTATCATCCCTATTGGTAGTTCAATTATCTTATTGTTTGTTAAATTGTATCATAACATGTAGTTATATACTGATAGTCTTATGTTTTGCTTAAGAAATATTACAAAGCTAACATCTCTAATTTAGTCTTTTTTACTGCCATTTTTGTTGCCTAGTGGGAAAGCATTTAACCATATGAAACAGTTCACATCTTATTCTGGTGCACTGCCTGAGGTCCTAAACAGGCATGGAGCATGTGCGAGTGCAAAGGGCATGTCTGAGAGCAAAGAACACAGGTGAAGCAGTAAGCAATACTGAAGCTAACTCACTGTAAGCATATTTAACCAAAGGTTAGCATTACTTACCTTCACAAAAACCCACACAAACCCGCTTACAATTGCTTAAAAGTGCCTTAATCACTCTGTATGCATCGACCACTGTTCTGGCCAGAAACAAAATAAACAGCCTTTGTAGGCCTTGAACCCAGGATCCTGTACACTATGGTCATAGGAGTTAACCACTAAACCATCATAGCATGAAACCTATTGAGGTATCACCAAACAGATCCTCACTATAGGAAACTCAAACTGAACATGTGAAAGGAATCTATATACAGTTTTATGTTGTATAACCTACTACATAACATAAATATGTGAACTGGAGTACTGCAGTAAGCCCAGATGTGAGGTGTCATTGTAATAAAGTGCTGAAATCCCCAAATAAACACAAGGACCTCATACAGTGTACATACACATGAATCATGGATACCAAACGCATATATAACATGCAATGAATAATAAATCAAGGCCAAAAAGCAAATATAATGCACATTAAAAATTAAGCAATGCTAAGCATTGAACAGCCCAGCTTAGTATGTGTAAGCAATGTGTAGGCCAGCTAAATCAGTTTGCCCATTGGTATAAACCTTTAAGCAATGCCAAACTTTAGGTAAGCAGGTTTGCCCATAGCTTAGCATTTTCAAAACCGTTCAATCACAGCAAAGTGTGGGAAACTGGTCCTATTTAAATCCAACAGGTGGGAATACATCTCATAATTGGTTGCAGCTTCCTCCTGCAGGCATTATGTCTGGTATGGGAGAGGGTGTGTGCTTTCTGGCGCAGTGCTGGGGCATCCAGGAGTCCAGAGTTATGGCAGGACTCTTTGTGAAAGACCATGACCAGAGACTGCTGCAGGGCCAGTACCAGGGTTCCCAATACAAAGCAGAAGCCTGGGACCATCTCGCCCATGACCTCACCAGTGCCACTGGCATACCTCAAACTGGTGAGCAGGTCAGGCATCACTATGTCAACCTGAAGCAGAGAAAGGGGGATCTCTTGGATCAATAGATCCAAGAGGCTAGGAGGACAGGGGATTTCCCAGCCGTGTGTAAGTATCAGTCCATTACCTGTTTAATAATTGCCAGCTCATGTATATTATGGATAGATATGGCTAAATATTCCTCTTATGTCTTTCACAGTGGCAGATGAGCAGGCTGCAAACCAGGAAGCCCATGCCTGTAGACTGCAGTGGTTGCGACGCCAGGCAGGTTAGTAAAACTCTTGCATGTACTGTCATAGGAAATAAAACTAAAAGTAGTAGTAAGTTAATTGCCTGTATAAAACCTGTATTGTTTAAGACATGTACTGCATACACCAGAGAATATGGCAGGAAGAGTCTCATATAGGTTGTATGTAAATAAAAGCATAATAGCCTGACAATAAAGGTCTAACTGCTGGACTGTATGTGTTTACTCTGGTATCATATGGCAATGTAGAGTTGCAATCACTTAATAGTACTGTTGTATTAAGCACTGTTACCCACACTGTGCTACATAAATAAAATGTGTAAGAATGTCTGTATATGACTGTTGTAATCCCAAGAGGTCATACAGTACAACTGAGAGAGACTTAGAAAACAGTGAAAAGGCAAACACCAAAAGCCAAATAGCACGCTCAACTGTGATGTGAACTGTTGTATTGTTAGCACACACAGCCATGGTTCAAATCCTAGGAGTGGTAGTAGGCTGTATGCAGAATCATACTCCACAACTGTACAGATATGTCCAGAATGTCCAGTAAATGGGCCCATATCTACTGCCTGTCCCACTGGCAAAGCAGTGGGATGATCCCAGATGTTTAGGCTGCAAATAAGAAATACAACTGATTGTCAAACATCTATAGGAACAAACCTGTCACTCTAGCAACTCCCCAAACTGTTATGAGATTAATAAGCCAAGTATGTCCCATCTCCACCCCCATGTTGTCAAGCTGTGACTAGAGTGTGTGCAGTAACAGAGTGAGACGTATGTGGATAATATTAATGAGGAATCTGGTAATATGTGTTGCAACATGCAGGTAGTGCTAACAAACATTGCCTCCACAGGTTTGTCAGATACGAAAACTGTGCCTAGAAATAAAAGATTGATATCTTGTACTGGTACTGTTTACTCTGGTATTGTATGGCATTGTTAGTGTTGCAGTTGCTCTGAATAATAAGGTATTACTCATCACTGTCATCCACACTGTGCTACATAATAAAACTGTCTAGGAAATCCTGTATGAGTGTTGTAATTACAAGGTCAGATTGTAAAACCACAGGAGAATTATAGACAGAAATCAGATAAGAGATACAGCAGTATCTATATAGCACATTCAACGGTGATGGGCAATGTTTTATTTTTAGCAGACACAGCCATGGTTTGAATCCTAGGAGTGGTAGTAAGCTGAATGCAGAATCATACCCCACGTGTACAGAACTGTCCAGCATGTCCAGTTAATTAGCCCATATCTGCCCCCTGTTATTCTGTCCTCCTGGCATATCAGTGTGCTAATCTCTGACATGTAGGCAGCATGTCATGTCATATAACTGACTGTCAGGCCTGTACATATTTGGAAAATGTCAATGAAAGCAAACCTGTCATTGTACAATTCACCAAAGGTTTATGAGGGCAATAGTTAAAATATGTTCCGGTTCACCTGCATGTGGCCAAGACATGCCCAGAGTGTGTGCAGTAAGAGATGGACAGGTATGTGCATAACACCAACCTGGAATGTGGGAATATGTGTAGAAACAGTTATATAGTATTAACAAACAATACCTCCACATGTATACCAGGTAAGAGGTGTATACCGCAGGTAAAACTCAGTTCATGTACATAGTTGTCTACATCCATACCACTGTCCAAACTATGGCCATAGGGTAGAGTACTAACACCTGTAGGGTACAGATCACAGCACTGACTAGAAAAGTAATGAGAACTGCAGGAAGGTAATGCTACTCAATGCTAGAAGTTTAAACCTCAAAATGCACTCTCTCGAGGCACTCCTAAAAATGGAGAACATCGATATCTGTGCAGTAACTGAGACCTGGTTCAAGGCTCCAGAGAACACCCCTGCAATACCAGGCTACAACTCTTACCACACTTTTTCTGGCCACCAAACCAAGACTGAAACACTAACAATGGAGGAGTGTCTATATTCACCAAAGATATTCATACCTCTAGGCTAGTTGCCCAACACAATGCATCTGAAATTCTCCAGGTGCAACTAACACTAGGTAAGACTGCAATCCAAATTGTAGCTTGGTAAAGATACCCCACCATGCCCCAAGATTTTCACTACACCTTTCTAAACATACTGGAAAATATTAAGATACAACCAAACACCCTAATACTCAGTGATTTCAACTACCCTGCCATTAACTGGGAAAACTACTCTGGTACCAACACCTTTACCCAACAGTTCTTCGAATTCATAAATTCCAGTGCCCTGAATCAACTAATCCATTGTCCCACCAGGTTCTCCAATATTCTAGACCGGGTCATTACCAACATGAAAGATAGACGCTCCACACAAGTGGTCACCCCCTTATTCGTCAGGTCTGGCCATGAGCAAATCACCCTTGACAACCACATCCCACCCCCCCCCCACCCCCAGTAAGGAAACCTCCGTAAAAAACTTCTCCCAAGCCAACTTAATGTTACTCAAGTCAGAAGTGACAAACTTCATGACACCCATGCAGATGGGAGCTGAATGTTCAACTGCTGAATCATACACTAAGGCACTGTATGAGCACATCCACTTGTGCATGAATCGTGCCATCCCAAATAGAACCAAGATGCTCTCCTGCAAAAAAGGAAGCCAATCTGGTGGTCCCCTGCTATAAGCAAACTATGCAACAGTATGTTGCAGAAAAGAGGAAAATCCCAGGATGCAAAAAAACTCCCTTAACAGCCTCAGTAAGAAGTTGAGATCCCTCATAAAATCCTCCAAAGCTAGTTACGAAAATAAAAGTGCCAAAGATTCCAAAGACAACCACAAGGAATTCAATAGTTATGTCAAGAATCTAAATGGCAATGCTCAGATAGGCTCTGAGCTACAACAGAATGGCATTAAATATACTGACCAAAGGATATTGCCAATATCCTGACAGATTGATCTAGTGCCAACTTTACCCCCTCTCACCCACTAAAGGGCCCATCTCAATACCAAACGATTGCAAAATTCCGGTAATCATGACTACACAGGTAGAAACCGCACTCTCCAAAGGTAAGAATACAGCATCCATGGGACCAGATGACATCCCGGGCTGTGTACTACATGAACTACAAAATGTACTGGCACCTCACCTAAGTGTCATGTTTAATCATAGCCTCACCTCAGGCTTCATGCCCACTGAGTGGTGCACAGCTACAGTTATCCCACTCCACAAGGGGCGATCCACCTTGGATTACAGGAACTACCGTCCAATCAGTCTGACAAGCCTGATTTGCAAGGGCATGGAACGCATCATCATGGAACTTATAAACAAAGACATTGTCAACCTTCAAACACTGGACCCCACCCAGTTTGGGTTCGTGAAGGGCTGATCTTGTCTCCTGAACCTAACTGACTTCTTTGAATCAGTCTCCGGAGATGTGGATGAGCATAAGGCAGTCCACACAGCCTATCTGGCCCTCGCCAAGGCCTTCAGCATCACCCCCCACTCTAGAATCATAGATAAATTTACTAAGCTGGGCATAAATCCCTACTTCACTCGATGGGTTGCCAACTAGCTTACTGACAGAACCCAGACTGTAAAAGTAGCCAATTCCAAATCCAGCTCCAGACAAGTGACAAGTGGAGTACCTCAGGATACAGTCCTGGGACCACTCTTGTTTGGAATCTACTTCTCTGAAGTGCAGGCCAGCACTAATGGACTCTGGATAACAAAGTTTGCAGATGACTGCAAACTGGGAGCCATTATTGAATCCCCAAATGATTTGGATATTCTACAAAAGGGCCTTACAGAAACAGATGCTTGGTGCCAGAGCCATGGGCTCAAGCTCAGTGCCAAGAAATGTATAGTTATCCTCTTTGGGAAAAAACATGTACCCATGAATTACCACATAGGTGGCAGTACACTAAACTCTGAAAGTGTGATGAGAGACTTAGGGACACAGGTGGACAGTGGTCTCACCTTCGATAACCACATCACCACAACAGTCAGGAAATCCTTCTATGTGGCACACCTCATCACTATGGGCTTTTCATCCAGAAAAAAGGAGGTCATTGTCCCACTGTAATCATCCCTCATTAGACCCATTATAGAGTGCAACGCCTCATTTGGTATGTACCTCACAAGACATCTGCAACAGCTGGAAAGGCCGCAGAAATACATTACTAAAAGAATCACAAGCCTAAAGAAGATTCCCAATGCTGTCCATCTAAAAAAACTCCAGCTATGCTCTGTGGCATATCGTCTACTCAAAGGCAATCTCTGCTTAACATACAAGGCCATGTCAAACCCTGAGCTGTTGGACATTGTCCACTTAAAGAAATCCCAATCCCTCAAAGCCACACGCTCCAGGGATCTAAGCCTTGTCATCACAATGAACAAAACATGCTGGAGGGATAGGTTCTTGACCCACAGACTCCCCATACTCTGGAATAGAATGCCGATACATGTCAAGCAGAGTGCCTCCTTGACCTTCTTCAAAAGGAACCTTGATGTTTGGATGGGAGATAGGAAATTCACCGCAGGGAAAATGTCAGTTGCCCTGCTAGACAGGGGTCCAGGGAAGTAAATATTGTGGGAAGAAATATCCAAGGAATTGTTATGGCTAGGCTTGCATAGGCCCTAGGGCCAATAGCCTATTACCAGCCTATGAACCTATGAACCTATATACTAGTTGTTCATTGACAACTTTCTCCCCACCCACCATATCTGCAACAACAATCTAAATACACATTTCTATCTGTATGTGCTGCATTAAATCTACTGTTGGGACATGTGTCCTATTGTTTGATAAATATTTAAATTTATTTCTATGCATGTGCCATGTTAAAATGCTCCCACATTGGTGGCATGCTGCCATAAATGTACCTGCATGCTGTTGTAATGGCCACTGTGGTTCCATATATACATGTGTTCTATTTTCTATGCAACTGTTCCATATCTGGTGTTTTGGGTTAATAGGAATATCTATGCATGCTGTTATACCTAATCTTGGAATGAGTTGACTATTACTAACCCACATTTGTTGTAAAATTGAAACACCATAGCACGTTTGGGAAGGCCTGTCCCGGAGACCCACCTGTCTCACCTTGGCTGGCTGTGGCACTGGGCACCAGCACGTCTGGGGCCCACCCCAGGACTTCCTCATCCGTTGGCCCTGCACCACCTTCGGGTGGAACCACCTCAGGGGATGGGGCTTGCCCCCCTGGGAATGGGAGCAGACAGGACACTGTCACCCGTCGCCAGGTTGGGGACGTAGTTTATAGCGAGCTCTGCAGGGAGTTCAGAGATCTGCTATGCCAGCTTGAGGGCCACATGTTACAACTAGAGGGTTGGTCTGGCCCACCTACTCAGCCCCCAGCACAGCCACCTTCGGGGCTGTGAAGGTGCAGTGGTGACTGCCCATGAGTGAGGACCTCAGTCCCACTGTTTCCACTAGAAGGCTCATGGGCTTCCGATTTCCAAACACCCCTCTCCATCAAGGTGTTTATCCCCCACATGTGTCATATACAGCCCCTGTATGCATTTTGTCTGTCTTGTCTGTCAACCTATCCAACCTACCCCCCAAATATACCTACTATCCCTCCCCAACATCCCACTCTCACCTGAAAAATAAAACAAGGGCAATCTGTTCCAAAACAAAAAAAATCACGCCCCATACAAAGCTCTCCATTTCTCACACATGTAATCTGGTCTAATTGGCTTCACAACATATTATTGTTGTCATCACCCATCTCTCAGGGGTTTCCATGTCCAAATCTATTTCCAAATTCAGTGTATATGCACAGCTGTTGCTGTAGAAGAAATGGGCAGGTATGGACTTTCCCTACACCCATCCTGCACATCCCTAGCTATTTTTCCTACTGTCTTTCCCTCTTTGTGCCCCTTTTTCACCACTTTCTTATCAACCCTTTTTCATTTCTTTTAAAGAAATTAGTGTGAGGGTAAGCTGGAGTAAGCACTTTTAAGGAGCAGTAAGCTGGTTTAAGCTTGTTTGCACGGGGTAAGCAATGCCTACACAGGTTAAGCAACTGAGAAGCTAAATCAGTATAAGAAACTGTAACCAGAAGTTAGCATTGCTTACCTCTGTGCAAAGCCACTAACAACTGCATAAAAGTGCCTTAATCACTCTGTACTCAACAGCCATTGTTCTGCCCAGCAACAAAATAAACAGCCTTTGTAAGGCTCAAACCCAGGACCCTGCACTCAACAGCTAAAGTGATTTACCACTAAGCCATGTCAGATATACATAACTCTGATGTTTTCCCAAACATATCATTCAGCATAGTCATGCAAGAATACAGGAAATGTATTTAAACGTAGATGTATGTGTGTGTGTATATATATTTATATCTAAATATCTATATAAAATCTCTCTCTCTCTCACTCTCTCCCTATATATATATATATATATATATATATATATATATATATATATATATATATATATATATATATATATATATATATACAGAGAGAGAGAGAGAGAGAGAGTGAGAGCACTTCACTGGCCCTCTTCAACAGAAATCTTGCTGAGTGGATGGGAAATAGAAAATTCACCCCAGGGATCACTCCAGTAACTCTACTCAACAGAGGCACTAGGAACTAAGGTTGGGTTGCACAATGCCAGGGTAATCCTATGGGATATATATATATATATATATATATATATATATATATATATATATATATATATATATATATATATATATATATATATATATATATCGAGGTTCATAGGTTCATAGGTAAGTACTAGGCTATCTGCCCGAGGGCATCTATAAGCTTAGCCAGAATGTGTTGGCTTTCACCACCCCTTTAGATTAGTTCTCTGTGCCTCTGTCCAGCAGAGCTATTAGTTCCCTGTGCATCTGTCCAGCAGAGCTACTACAGTGATCCCTGGGGTAAATTTTCTGTTTCCCATCCACTCGTCAAGGTGTCTCTTGAAGAGTGTTAGTGAGGGTCTCTGCCTAATGTAGATTGGAATCCTGTTCCAAAACATGGGGAGTCTCAGGGACAGGTTTCTATCCCTCCAGCACATCCTATTTATCGTTCTGGTGAGGTTTAGATCCCTAGAGCGTGTGGCTCTCGGGGATTTGTTTTTTTTTTTAGGTGGAGCATGTCTATCAATTCTGTGTTGGACATGGCCTTGTATGTCAGGCAGAGATCACCTGTGAGTAAGTGGTATTCAACCAAGTACAGCTGCAGTTTCTTCAGTCAGGCTGCATAGGGCATCTATCTGAGGCCAGTAATCCTCTTGGTGAGGTACTTCTGTGGTCTTTCCAGCTATTGCTGGTGTCTTGTAAGGTACATCCCAAATGGGGTGTTGTACTCTATGAAGGGTCTGATGAGTGATGAGTAGAGGGGCACAATAACCTCTTTTGTTCTAGATGTGAACCCTTTTGAGATTAGGTGGGCCACATAGAAGGATTTTCTAACCATCATCATCTTTCGGCTTTTCCCGTTAGGGTTCGCCACAGCGGATCATCTCTTTCCATTTCTTCCTATCCTCTGCATCTTGCTCTGTCACACCAACCACCTGCATGTCCTCTCTCACCACGTCCATAAAACTTATCTTAGGCCTTCCTCTTTTCCTCTTACCTGGCAGCTCCATCCTTAGCATCTTTTTCCCAATATACCCATCATCCCTCCTTAGCACATGTCCAAACCAATGCAATCTCGTCTCTCTTGCTTTGTCTCCAAACTGTCCAACATGAGCTGACCCTCTAATATACTGATTCCTAATCCTATCCATCCTAGTCACACCGAGTGCAAATCTTAACATCTTTAACTCTGCCACATCTAGCTCTGACTCCTGCCTTTTTGTCAATGCCACTGTCTCCAAACCATATAACATAGCTGGTCTCACTACCCTCTTGTAGACCTTCCCTTTCACTCTTACTGGTACCCGTCTGTCACAAATCACTCCTGTCACTCTTCTCCACCCTGCCTGTACTCTCTTCTTCACCTCACTTCCACATTCACCATTACTCTGAACTGTTGATCCCAAGTGCTTAAACTTGTCCACCTTTACCAACTCTACTCCATGCATCCTCACCATTCATCTACCCTCCCTCTCATTTACACACATATATTCTGTCTTAGCCCTGCTGACCTTCATTCCTCTGCTCTATAGAAGGATTTTCTAACCACCTTGGCAATATGATTATCAAAGGAGAGATTACTATCTATTTGGGTCCTGTTATAGGGTTGGGACAGTGGCCTAATGGTTAAGGTGTTTACCTTACAAACACAAAGTGCTATGTTTGAGCCTCACAAGGGATAACTGGCTAGGCATAAAATGGCTTGTGAGGGCAGTTAGCCTAGTACAAATCTGTAAATCTATATAGATCCCTTATTACATTTGCTGTATTTAGGGGACTACCACGTATGTAGTACTTCACGGGTGCTTTGTTTTTTCCAAAGCAGATGACTATGAACTTCTTTGGCATTTAGCTTGAGGCCATGATTTTGACACTAGGTATCCGTCTCAGTGAGACCCTTCTGTAGGATGTCTGTATCAGCTGGAGAGTCAATTATGGCCCCCAGTTTGCATTTGTCTGTGAACTTGGTCAGCCATAGTCCTCTTGTGCTTGTCTGTACCTCTGAGAAGTATATACCGAACAGAAGGGGTCACAGGACTGAGCCCTGGGGGACACCACTTGTAACTGGTGTAGTCGGACCTAGAGCCTGCAACTCTCACTGTATGGGTTCTATCCATGAGCCAATTGGCAACCCATCTCGTGACATAGGGGTTTATGTTCAGGCTGGTGAGCTTGACTATAATACCAGAATGGGGAATGGTGTCAAAAGCCTTTGTGAGGTCTAGGTAGGCTGTGTGGACCTCCTTTCCCTCTTCTAAAACCTTGGTAACTGTCTCAAAGAAGTCCACCAGGTTTAGGAGGCATGATCTGCCCTTAACAAAGTCAAACTTGGTAGGGTCCAATGTTTGGAGGTTCCCAATGTCTCTGTTAATTAGTTCCATGATGATGCGCTCCATAGCCTTGCCGACCAGGCTAGTCAGGCTTATAGGGGCATAGTTTCTGGGGTCTTTTGTGGCTCCACCTTTGTGGAGCGGGAAAACTGTTGCTGTGTGCCACTCTATGGGTATGTAGCCTGTAGCGAGGCTGAGTTTAACAATGTGTTTAGGTGAGGGGTTTGTTTATTTTGGAGCTCATGTAAGACACAATGTGGGACACTGGCCAGTCCCATTGAAGCTGTGTCTTTGGCTTTGGATAGGGCTGTTTTAACCTGTGTGCCAGTGCTTGCCAGGGCTCTACATTCTTCTGGTATGGTTACAGGTCCTTTAGGGGGTGATGGGGGGTGAAGTTTGCACTAAACCTGTCTGCCAGAATGTTGGCAATATCAGTCGGTTCAGTGTCTTTTTTGCCATGTTACACTAACTCAGAGCAGATCTGAGAGTTTCCACTTAGGTTCTTGGCATAACTAAAGAACACTTTGTAGTTATCTTTGGAGTCCTTGGCAATTTTTCATTCGAAGCTAGCCTTGGACGATTTTATGAGTGATCGTAGTTTCTTGCTGATACTGATCAGGGATGTCTTTCCTTCTTGGGATTTTGCTCTTTTCTGTACTAGTTTCCTCCTTCTATTGTATAGTTTGTTTATGGCAGGCATCCACCAGACTGGTTTCCTTTTCTTGGAGGAGTGAGTATTGTTTTTACTTGGGATAGCATGATCCATGCATTCTTGCAGGTGCTCATAGAGTCCCTTTGTAAGGGATTCAGCAGCTTGGGCAGCATTGTCCTTTGGCATGGGGGCTGTGAACCTTTCCAACTCAGTCTTAAGTAATGCGAAGTTTGCTTTTGAAAATGCTTTCATGGTTGCTTCCTTGATTGGGGGTGGGGCAGAATGTAGATATCCAGAGTGATTAGTCAATGGTCTGATCTAACAAGCGAGGGATTGACCTCCAGTGTGGAACACCGGTCACCCATGTTGGTGATGACCAGGTCCAATATGTTGTCACCTCTGGTGGTGGTGTTGACCAGTTGATCCAGGGTGTTTGAGTTTATAAATTCTAGAAAGCGTTGGGCAAGGGAGTTACTACTTGAGTAGTTCTCCTAGTTAATGTTTGGGTATTTGAAATCACCCAATATTAGGGTGTTTGGTAGGACCTTCATATTTTGCACTGTCTCCTGAAATGCAGAATGAGGGTCCTGAGTCATGGTGGGTGATCTGTAGCAAGCTACAATTTGAATTTCAGTTTTGCCCATTGTTAGTCACACATGGATGATCTCTGAAGCATCGTGCTGCACCACTAACCTGGAGGTGTGGGTATCCTTGATGAATATGGATACACCCCTGCCTTTTGTGTTTCGGTCTGGGTTCTGTGGCCAAAAAGTATGGTATGAGTTATAGCCTGGTAGTGCTGGGATGCTCTCTGGAGCCTTAATCCAGGTTTCTGTTACTGCACAGATATCAATGTTCTCCACACTGAGGAGTGCCTCGAGTGCATGCATTTTGAGGTTTAGACTTCTGGCATTGAGTAGCATTACCCTCATTTTTGGTTACTTATGCTATTTATGGTGGTGGGTTTGTCTTTTCACCCTTGTGTAAAAAAGGCACTATGGGGGTGGCAAAGGCCTTGGCCAGTATTCAAAAGCCTAAGGGTGACAGGTGCAAGCCATTAATGCGAAGCAATGTGGCTTGTCGAGCATGTCATCCCAGGTGGACCGATACTGGATCCCCTTGGATCGACACCAGAAACTTAGCCAATTGTTGAAATTGATAATTTTTTCTTTATACTGTGGCATCATTCTTGGTGAGGGCAGGATGCTACTCAGGGTCAGGGTCATACCAGCCTGGGCTATGTGATCAGAGAGCTCCTCCATGTTTCTTTTCATGTAGTCCAGGGAGGTACGTCTCAGGTCATTCACACCAACATGGACAATGACAGAGTCATATCTGTACTTGTTCTGGAGCGACCAGAGTGCTTGTGTTATGTGGCGAATCCTGACGGCCAACAGGCAGCTAACTGTAACCTTCTCTTTGTCCCGCTTAGTTAGTGGGACATCAGTGTGCATGACTATAGAGTCGCCTATTACTAGTGTGTTGGGTATGTTATTTTGCCTTAAGGGCTGTGACTGCGTGGCACACAGATTATGTGAAGTATGTGTTTCATGGTTTGTGATGAGGTGTGGAGATTGCTTGGATGTTTGCTTTGGAGGTCTCTGTTGCTTTTGCAGATTTTCTTTAGAGCCTCCAAGTATGTTTTCATGCATTTATGTGTGCTATTTGCTGGAGTTGGTTTAACAGGTCTATGTGAAACTGGTGGTGTGTTGCAAGTATTTCCTTTCTACTCTCCTGACTATGAGTTCCAGTCTTGGGTTGAGAGAGCTTTGCCTCCAGTTTGGCTGTATAATTGCATCTCTCACATATATTAGTGTTTGGTGGTAGGAGGAGAGGGATGTCTGTGTACATGTGGCAGTTGTAACATTGCCTCAAAATGCCCAGATTCATCAGATGGACTGGAGAGTACACCAGACACTGCCCTTTGGACATGCCTAAATAGGTAAAGTGAGCTGTTTTACTGATTGGCTGGTAGGGACATATAGATAGCCTTGTCCTTCTGGACAGTATACGAGGGTCTAGTGCTAAGGTTAATTAGTGCTTGCTATGAGTTTTGAACAAGTGCTGGACTGTGAAATGAATGGTTTGAGGGCTTAAGTTGAAGGTTTGTCTAGTTCCAAGGGAAAAATTGAAGAGTAGACTTTGTGGAGCCAGGAATACTTTATATTTATATATATATATATATATATATATATATATATATATATATATATATGTGTGTGTGTGTGTGTGTGTGTGTGTGTGTGTGTGTGTGTGTGTGTGTGTGTGTGTGTCTATACATACAGATATATATCTATAGATGTAAAAGAGAACATAACAAATACATATATGACCACAGGCGCCATTAATGGGGGTGAGGAGGCCCAAGGTAAATATGTTTTGTACATATTGATATCACCCCCTCCCCCACAGCCAAACAGATCTGCCCTGCAATACAATACCAACTGTTGCAAGTCCCATACCCAGGACCCGACAAAACATGGGTACAAGACGTTAACAGTAATCCATCCCACCTGTATGATGTCAGGTTGGTATCAATAACATATCATACAGCACAGTCTGGTTACCATAGGGAATGTACAATGTGGAAGCAATAGCCATTCCGTTTTCCGAAATTCAAATCCCGAAACCTTACAAGCCCGAAACACCACAAGCGCGAAACTTAAAATCCCGAACATACACTACAAACACAACACACACATACTCATACACACACCCTCCCCCCACAATCAAACACACAATCCTAAAATACAAATAAGCAGGGGGAAAACCCCCTGCACCCCCCAGTGGGGGGCTGTACCCCCACACCCCCCTACTTATATATTGTAACTCAGAGACCACACAATCACACATACAAAGGTAACTCACACCCACACATTTCACGGCTCCTTGCACACACATATCATAACCAAAATTACACACTAACATAAACTACACCCATAACCTACACACTCATACTGACTTACCTGCACTTCGATCCATTCATACACCATAACACAAGAATCTCCGAACATCAGGATTAAAAATTTCACGCTTCTGGTATTTCACGATTTCAAGCCTTCAGGCTTAGAATTTTGGAAAACTGAAATTCGGTATTTCAGTTTTTCAAAATTCTAAGGGGAACCAATATATATATATATATATATATATATATATATATATATATATATATATATATATATATATATATATATATATATATATAACATGCAGGAATGGGCGTACCTTCATTGAAATTTTTGCGTCAGAGCTGGCAACTCGGCATAAAAAATATACTGCCTATCATTAGCAGACCGAAGTTCTGCTGTGGCGACCCTGAACCAGGAAAAGCCGAAAGATACAACAAATATATATATATATATATATATATATATATATATGTAACTACACATAAACACACAGAGATATGTATAGGAAGATACATATTTAGATGTTGCACACCATACTGAACAGCCAGTATTCATACAGTTGCCACCGTACCAAATGGACAGTGTATGAGTCACCCATACAAAAGACAATTGTTGCCTGAATCATATACCCACAGAGAAGTCAAAGGATATAACACCACACACAGGTTTGCATACATAAGAAGGTTTTATTTGTGTACTATTACAGTTGCATATGCCATGTCATATTGCTGTTTAGACATTGAAATACATACAAACAGATTAATGCAACTATCAAACAGAGCATTTACTACAGTAATCCGAAAGCATAACATATGTTGTTGTCCAGGCCAAGGCCTTTAAGTAGTACAAGAGTAAAGACAGACTGGGCCACAGGATAACAATCAATCAACAGTAAGTAATGCAGATGTATAGTCCAGCAGCCTCTAACTACACTCTGTATGCAATCCCTAGGGGTAAAAGACTTCAGTTGGCACAATGGGATGCATCTGTTACATAACAAGGCATAACTGAAACCATCGCAATCACAATGACAAACAGAACAGTCTGCATGGCATTAACCAGTTAGCCAGCATTTTCCCAGGGTGAAATGTATGGTAATGTACATCCATATACCTTAAGGCAGCTTACTCCTGATGTCCCTCACATGTTGTAACAGCCTAGGTTATTTATGGTGCATACCCCCCTATAGACTGACTTTCAGGGGCATATAACATTGTTACATACACTGACCTCTGGACTGCAGAAGTGCACACATGTTTTGTGCAGAGGAAGCCCACATATATATGAAAGCAAACCCCACAATATGTGTGGGGGCCACAACAGCACTGGAATGATGGCAGGAATTGCTGCATGACATAATCACAGGCTACTACATAACAACCCCTTACTGCATGTCATATAGATAAAGCCTGGTATGTAGGTGGAGGACAGAGGCCGGATCACAGGGCCATATGTGAATTAGTGTTGTCATACACTGAGCAAGTTGCTGGTGTCACAGAATAGTCTCCAACATACCCTTAGTCAGGAATATGATGCCAGAAACAAAAATGGATATAGCTATGTACTGATAGCACTCAACACACACATTGCCAGTGATATATCTGACACAAGACCTGTGTGGTGGACAGGCAAAACATAACAGGCACACCTCTGGCCATCATGTGGATAGGCCCACAGTTGAGAACTATGCAGGCAGACTGCATTCCACTGTACCAATGTGCTGCTGTTTAACATGTTGTCAGCAGTAATGTTTAATGCTTACATGCCAGGTAGTGTAGCTGTCCAGCCATGGTGCATTATAGCTGTTAGTAACATTGAGTGATTGTGGTCTCCATAATGTTATCCATTTGTAATGTATCTGTACATGTGTCAGCAGGAGTATGGTCTGCTGTCATATCTCACAAGGGGCATGTCACTGTGGTGACACCATGGCTGTGCCATATCTTGGGTATATGAAATGCAGGCGTGGTGGCACAGTATGCGTAGAGCGTATCAATCAACAGCAGTCTGTATAACACACAAATACACTAATATGCTAGCTGCGTACAGATAGAGTTACCAGTTAGTCAGTATCACCGTAAAAAGCAAAAGTATACCAATTACTGTATCAGGCTTCCGTGGAACAATGGCTTGAAAACTCTTCAGCACCTCAAGCGTTCAATGGGACATATCCAAAGTCGTATAACAAAGAAAGCAAGTAAATGCAATGCAGGCTTGTTATAAAGTACCTGATTCAAGAGCAAAACTTCAGAGGAACAATAGCTTGGAAACCTTCAATGACAAACCAAGCGTTCAACAGAGTATATCCAAGGTAGTTTATTCATATAAAAATCGGCTGCCGATTTGTGTGTTATACAGACTGCTGTTGATTGATACGCTCTACGCATACTGTGCCACCACGCCTGCATTTCATATATTTTTTCTTTAACTATTTGGAAGCACAGGAGTGTTGCTGAGTGTAACCTTGCAGTTTTCCTTATATCTTGGGTATAGTTGAACACATGTCACAGGTCTGTATAACAGTTACTGCCTGTGCCACATGGACAGGTGACCCCCTGGGACATGTATAACCAGCAACCTGAAGTAGATCCCTCCACATGGGTCTATATTAGAATCTTGAAGTTTGGCAATATCAAATATGATATTGTCGACATGAGATTACCGAAAGCACACAAAATCAAATGTTTAAATAGAAATCTCTGTAAGGGGAGATTTCTGTTTACTTCAATGTTGTGCGATCTTGGAGTTGGTATATTTAAGTAGCGGGGGGTGTGGGGGTGCATGGGGGGGGGGCTTGCCCCCTGAGTAAATGCTTTAGTTTTTTTTTTTGTTTTAATAATTTTTTTATTAGGGTTTAATGGTTTAACACTTCGATGCATAAAGTTCGATCTTTATGCATTCGAAGTATTAAACCTTCGAGGTTATAATATAGACCCCCCCTCCACATACATGCACACTCTTACTTGGCAACACTGGGACCAGACCCCTACCTAGGTATGTAATGGTATTGATGTGTGTGAGTTTGATTGCACACACCACACAGCGTTTGGGATGAGATGTGTTCCAGGTTACATGTTACATGCAGAACATCACCAGGCATGTACAGTATGGTAATGGAGGATGTAATGGTTGTATATGGACAATACATAGTGTGACATACCATCATATACACATTAGCAGACACATAACAGGCAGCCACACATCCAAGAGACCTGGGCTTATCAGTGCTAACTAACTTCTCAGTGTGTCCAGTGTGTTACAGGTAGGCTGTACACAGCATATGCATAACTTGGCTGGATTGTGTTATCAGTTACCTGTATGATTGAGGGTGACAGTGGCCACCATACAGTGGTACATGGGACATGTACTGGGGGTACCATGGTGTAATGACAGTGTACACAGCACCCACACCCCACTGTCAATATTGTACACACTGGAATCCATGATGACACTCTGACATACCCACCATCCCACATTGACCAGGACTGTGATACTACCCATTGTCCATCTCAACTGTGGTACTACAGGGATATGCATCTAATGCACATGCCACAGGCATAGTAGGGTGATGATTTGTCATGCCTCTCCTATGGGCAGCAACCTCACTATCCGTAATACTGTGTGGCAATGCGTATTGTAATAGGAGTATGTGGCATCGGAATGCTGTACTCTACGGATATACACACATGCACACATACATACACTTGCCAGAACACAGTGGGTATCCCGTCCCTATCAACCCATTTGTACAACAGTGTTGTGCTGGTACTGCAGGGCTCAGGTAGCCTTTAAGGAGAAGAGCATAACAGGGTACACGTAATGTCTGGTAGAGCAGCAGCCACATCTAACTGTGGCAATGGGTGTTGCGGTGGGTGCGAAGGCCCTCATGGTATTCTCAACTACAGGTGTGCTAACACACAGACACTGATAGCCTCAGTAATGCACACGTACACATTTGTCAGTACTGGGGTGCATCACTGCAGGTGGTCATAGGTATGTACCTGGCTATTGCCCATGGAGAGATGGGAAGTGTAGGGGATGTGTGTACAGTGGTATCATGCCACCTGCCATGTGCCAGCTGGCAATCTATCTATAGACACCATTGTGGGAACCCTCAGACTGAGAGTGACATGCATCAGCCAATCCTCTGGGTACCTCCTGCAACTGGCTAATGAGGTGGTCCAGTTGACATGTATGCAACATGTATTTCAGAACATGGTTAGTGTCTGTGGTGGAGAGCTGTACCCAAACATGTACTGTTGACTGTGGTAGTGTAGTGGAGGTACCCATGGCATGTGGTGCATACAGGGTGCTGTGTCTTATCTGTGCCAGTTATAACAAAGGTGGGCAGACATGTCAGTGTCAGTCAGGCATAGGTTGCCTGTACGTATCCAAGCTGGATATCTGCCATTTGCACATCTGTACAGGGACTGACAAAGATCACCTTACCAACTAGGTATGCAGTAGTAAGAATGTGTCGACAGATAGACATCTGACACCATTATGCATGCCATTACTACATGTTGGCAGCCCTCACTGACATATGCTATACAGACAGTAGTCTGCAGTTAATTTCCACATGTCAGATCATTATCCAGTAGGTGATGTATACTGTGACACAGCTCACATACCAGGAACATGACATTGAGGACTCAGAGTCCATCTATGCATGCAGGGGTGCTTGTTGCCAGTACTACAATTAGCAGTCTACTCTTGCTTGGGAAAGCACTGTCAACAGTTGTAACGGCATGATACACTACATGCCAGTGTGATGGCACATAATCTGGGATACTACCCTTGTATGTAACACATTCACAAATGGATAAGAGTGATGTACATGTCTTATAAAATCAGGTGTCCCAGACATGACACTCACACCCCTTGTTACCATAATGACAGCACATACACGCAGGTTATGTGCATGGCATTACATACATCTATTACAGATGTCATTACCCTGCTATGTTATCAGACTGGGATGTGAGCACTGGTTACCAGTGCTGAGCCAAGCTTAGCAGGTGTAAGCATTGCTGCAATATAACAGGTAAGCACATTTGCGCACTGGTAAGTGAAGCCTACATGATGTAAGTGCACATATGTTTAACCATTCCTTAGCACCACTTAACTTCATGCAAACCCATGCAAATGTGCTTAAAGCTGCTCAAAACTGCCTTAACCACTCTGTATCCAACAGCCCTTGTTCTGCCCAGCAGCAAAATAAATAGCCCGTGCATGCTTGAACCCAGGACCCTGTACACTATAGTTACAACAGTTAATCACTATGCCATGACAGCTATGAATACAGTTGTTGTTTTTACAATACAACTGTCAGTAGACAAATATTGAATAGTATTGAATAATTGCTGTGACTTCTACAGTTGTATAGTACATGTTAGTGATATTACTGTTGCATCACATATGTTGTTAAATCTAAATATACACATATCAGATATATACAGTGTGATACATCTGGGAAGGTATACACAACAGTAATATTTACACATGGCAAGGATATGGATATATACATATACATATGTAGATACATGTCTACATGTACAAACACATATATATATATTCATATATATGTATTTATACACATCTGTATAGTGCATCATATAAATAGCCATTTATAGATCTCTGTATATATATATATATATATATATATATATATATATATATATATATATATGAATGTACATCATATATGTACAGATATACCTATATATGTTGATATATATGTAGATATCTATTACTATATGTGCATATATATCTAAACAGATATTTCTATATATGTCAATATATATGTAGATATCCATAACTATATGTGCATATATATCTATATATCTGTATATATGTAGACATACACAGGAACTTCACCCCGGGGATCATGTCAGTCGCCTTGCTAGACTGGTGTCCAGGGAAGTAAATATTGTGGGAAGAAATAGCCAGGGAATCATGAGCATCACTTACAAAACACAAGCTGTTGCCTAAGCAAAGCAGGTGTACTTCTCCACATCCACCAGAGAGGGAGTGAGAGATACAGACAGAGACAAAGTAAGACAGGGAGGGGGTGGGAGAATAAAACCTAAGCATGTTTATGTTACACACTTACCACTACAGGGTTTCAAACCCCTGCCTGACTATGCATTGTTATCACGTCAATGCAATTATCACATGTGCCACAGAGCTTGCATGTTGGGGAGTTGTCCCACAGGTATATCTGATAGTGAGTGACATCTGCAGCAGTGACATAGGAGGCATAAGGTAGGTGTAGTACACGTGCCTGTCCAAATGAACAGGTGTCAACGTCGACACGGCCACACTCTTTCAGGGACTCACACACATTTACACAGTTGGCAGGGTCAGGATTAGATTTACTAACTAGTAAGTTTGCCACAATACAGTAATATGCAAGTACCACTTGCACCACAGGGGTTATCAGGATGATATATGGGCAAAGGGTATGTGAAGGTCTTTGACATCAGAAGGCATGCTTCAGTAGGCCAATGGGAGGTGTAGTGAGTGTGAATGGCATCAAAATCAGTATACTCCACACACACACAGACACAGGTTGCCAGTACTGACATGCATGGGTGCATTGCTTCACAGGTGTGTAGTGGATGACTGTGCCAGAAAGTTGTACAAGGCTAGGTAAAGGGTATACCTTGGCATCAGGTCACATGAAAATTGTCTGCAGTGTGGCTCAGGGGTGTAGTGTCTGGATTGGCTCACACAGGTGGGTATTGTATTCACCATCTAGTCATCTGGGTTACTATTGTCGGTGGCCAGTGCTGTGCAATGTTTGCCATGTATGTGTTCTATAGTCCATGACATGGATGGTGTCTGGGATGTGCACATGTCTCACATGCATGTCCTGTGACATGTGGAAGTATACTAGGGTGTCTGGGGCATGTTGTGTACACAGGTTGTTATCATCAGATGTGCCATTCCTGGCCTCATGTTGTGGAAACTGGCAATGGACACCAGGTTGACCATGCACCTACATTGACAGCATGATACAGGTATTCCCTGGTGTCAGTGGAATCTGTCTATACAGGGAATGTGTATAAGGCATGCTATGTCAGAGTACTCTGAAGATGCCCAGAAGTGATTCAGGGTGAAAGCGCTAAGTACTTTTATGGTTATGGTTTGGATTCTGTAATTCATTTGTCTTTTTTTGGACTGTTTGGAGTGTGGTGAATAAAATTCATTCTAACGACCTCAGAAGAGCCTTCTTTACATGTTTTACTGGTCTATATAGTTTGTGGTTATTTCGTGAGGTATGTCTGCAGCCTCTCTACTCATTGCAGGTGTCTTGTGAAGTACATATGTAACGGGCCATTGTAGTCTGTACTGGGTCTACTGAGAGATGCCTACAGTGGGACAATGGGCTCCTTTTCCTGGATGCAAAGCCCTTAGTGGGTGATGTGCCACATAGGTGGGTTTCCCGACTCTTGTGGTTATGCGGTTCTCAAAGGTGAGACCACTGTCCACCTGTGTCCCTAAGTCTGTTATCACACTTTAGGTGTTTAGTGTACTGGCACCTATGTGATACTTCACAGGTCCATGTTCCTTTCCAATGGGGATAACTATATATTTCTTGGCATTGGTCTTGAGGTCATGGCTCAGTCACCAAGCATGTCTTTCTGTAAGGCCCTCCTGTAGAATATCCACATCATGTGAGGATTCAATATTGGCTACCAGTGTACAGTCATCTGCAACCTTTGTTTTCCAGTGTCCCTTACTGTTGGACTGTACTTCAGAGCAGTAGCTGCCAAACGAGGGCAGTGCCAGGACTGAACTCTAATGTACTCCAACTGTCACTTGTCTGGGGATCGGGTTGGTGTCACCTACATTTACCTTGTGGGTTGTGTCAGTGCAGCACTTGGCAGCCCATCGGGTGACATTGGGATTGATGGCCAGCTCAATACATTTATCTATAATTCCAAACTGGGGGATGGTGTCAAAGGGCTTGGTGAGGTCCAGATAGGCTGTGCAAACCACTTTACCCTCTTCTGCGACTCTGGACATGGATTCACAGTTGTCATTCAGGTGGAGATTACATGATTGGCATTTCACATACCCAACCTGGTTAGAGTCCAGTGTTTGCAGATTGCTAATGGCTTTGTTTTAATTTCCATGATAATACATTCCATGGCCTTGCAGATCAGGCACGTTATACTGCTGGGGCTGTAGTTCCCAGGATCCAAGGCAGATCCCCCCTTGTGGACTGGAATAACTGTAGCTGTGCACCACACAGTGGGCACAAAGCCTGAGGTGTGGCTATGATTAGACAAAGCACGTAGATGAGGTGCCAGTTCGGTCTGTAGCTCATGTAGTACTCAGCCCAGGTTGTTGACTTGTCCCATGGCTGCTGTTGTCATAGCTCTGTAGAGTGTGTTTTTTTTTTGTTATTACCAGAATATGGCAATCTATCTGCATTGAGATGGACCCTTTGGGGTTTGGGAGGGGGGTGCAGTTGGCACTGAATCGATCTGCCAGGATATTGGCAATATCCCTGGGAGCAGTAGATTTAATACCATCCTGTTGTAGCTCACAGTAATTCTGGGCATTGCAATTTAGATTCCTCGCATAGCTATGGAATGGCTTGCAGTTGTCTTTGGCATTTTTGGCTAAATTATGTTCGTAACTAGCTTTGGTGGATGTTATGAGGGATCTCTGCCTCTTACTGTAGCTGGTAAGGGAGTATTTTGCATCCTGGGAATTCCCCCATTTCTGCAACAGATTCCTCCTTTTGTTGTACAGTATGTTTATGGCAGGGGGCCACCACATTGGCTTCCTATTCTTGGTGGGGAGTGTCTTGGTTCAATATTGGATGGCACGATTCATGCATGAGTGGATGTGCTCATACAGTATCTTCATGTATGATTCAGCAGTTGTCCTTTCAGTTCCCATCTGCATGGGTGTCATGACGTTAGGCACGTCTGACATGTGTGGCATGACATTGGCTTAGGAGATGTGTCTTATTATGGAGGTTTCCTTACTGGGGTGCGAGGGCGGGATGTTGATGTTAATGGCGATTAGCTCTTGGCCATATCTGACCACCGATGGGGTGACCATAGGTATGGAGAATTGATTTCCCATGTTGGTAATGACGAGGTCTAGAATATTTAAGCCCCTGGTGGGACTATGGGTTACTTGATCCGGGGCATTGGGAATTATGACTTCCAAGAACCATTGGGCACACATGTTGGTACACAAGTAGTTACACAGTTAATGGCAGGGTAGTGTAAGTCACCCATTTTTAGGGTATTTGCTGGTATCATAATATTTCACAGTATGTTTCAAAAGCTGTAGTGGGTATCATGGGGCATGGTGGGGGATCTGTAGCAAGCTATAAGATTTGGAATGCAGTCTAACCTACTGTTAGTTGCACCGGGGGTATTTTAGACACATTCTGTTGGATAAGTATCCTGGAAGTGTGATATTCACAGCACCAGGCTAGTTGCCCAACACAATGTGTCTGAAATTCTCCAGATGCAACTAACACTAGGTAAGACTGCAAATCAAATTGTAGCTTGCTACAGATCCCCCACCATGCCCCAAGATTCTCACTACACCTTACTAAACATACTGGAAAATATTAAGCTACAACCAAACACCCTAATACTGATTTCAACCACCCTGACATTAACTGGGAAAACTACTCGTGCACCAACAGCTTTGCCCAATGGTTCTTGGAATTTATAAATTCCAATGCCCTGGATCAACTAATTCTTAGTCCCACCAGGGGCTCCAATATCCTAGACCTGGTCATTACCAACATGGGAAATCAATGCTCCACACCTATGGTCACCCCCTCGTTGGTCAGATCTGACCATAAGCTAATCACCCGTGACATCCACATCCCTCCCCCACCCCCAGTAAGGAAACCTCTGTAAAAAACTTCTCCAAAGCCAACTTCATGCTACTCAAGTCAGAAGTGACAAAATTCATGACACCCATGCAGATGGGAAATGAAATTTTGACTGATGAATCCTACACTAAGGCACTGTATGAGCACATCCACTTGTGCATGAATCCTGCCATCCCCAATAGAACCAAGACACTCTAATCCAAAAAAGGAAGCCAATCTGGGGGTTCCTTGCCATAAACAAACTTTACAACAAAAGGAAGAAACTGTTGCAGAAAAGAGGAAAATCCCAGGATGCAAAAATCTTCCTTACCAGCCCAGAAGAAGTTGCTAAGATCCCTCATAAAATCCTCCAAAGCTAGTTATGAGAATAAAATTGCCAAAGATTCCAAAGACAACCACAAGACATTCTATAGCTATGTCAAGAATCTAAATGGCAATGTTCAAATCTGCTCTGAGCTACAACAGAATGGCATTAAATATACTGATCCCAAGGATATTGCCAATATCCTGGCAGATCGATTCAGTGCCAACTTCACCCCACTCTCACCTCCTAAAGGGCCCATCTCAATACCAAAAGATTGCCAAATTCAGGTAATAATGGCCACACGGGTTAAAAAATGCACTCTCCAAAGCTAAGACTACAGCATCCATGGGACCAGACGACATCCCAGGCTGTGTACTACATGAACTACAAAATGATCTGTCACCTCACCTGGGTGTCATGTTTAATCATAGCCTCTCAGGCTTCGTGCCCACTGAATGGCACACAGCTACAGTTATCTCACTCCACAAGGGGGGATCCATCTTGGATCCTGGGAACTACTGCCCCATCAGTCTGATGAGCCTGATCTGCAAGGCAATGGAACATATCATTATGGAACTTATAAACAAAAGACATTGGCAACCTTCAAACACTAGACTCCACGCAGTTTGGGTTAGTGAAGGGCTGATCTTGTCTCCTAAACCTGATTGACTTCTTTGAATAAGTCTCCAGAGCTGTGAACAAGGGTAACGTGGTCCACACAGCCTATCTGGACCTTTCCAAAGCCTTCGATACTATCCCCCAGTCTGGAATCATAGATAAACTTACTAAACTGGGCATTAATCCCTATGTCACTCAATGGGTTGCCAACTGGCTTACTGACAGAAACCACACTGTAAAAGTAGCTGACTCCAAATCCAGCTCCAGACAAGTGACAAGTGGAGTACCTCAGGGTTCAGTCCTGGGACCGCTCTTGTTTAGCGTCTACTTCTCTGAAGTATAGGCCAACACTAAGGGTCTCTGGCTTACAAAGCCCGCAGATGACTGCAAACTGGGAGCCATTATTGAATCCCCAAATGATGTGGATATTCTACAAAAGGGCCTTACAGAAACAGATGCTTGATGCCAGATCCATGGGCTCAAGCTCAATGCCAAGAAATGTATAGTTATCCCCTTTGGGAAAAAACATGTACCCATGAATTACCACATAGGTGGCAGTACACAAAACACTGGAAGTGTGATAAGAGACTTAGGGACAAAACATATACCCATGAATTACCACGTAGGTGGCAGTACAATAAACACCGGAAGTGTGATAAGAGACTTAGGGACACAGGTGGACAGTGGTCTCACCTTCGATAACCACATTGCAACAACAGTCAGGAAATCCTTCTATGTGGCACACCTCATCAGTAAGGGCTTTCCATCCAGAAAAAAGGAGGTCATTGTCCCACTGTACTCATCCCTCATTAGACCCATTATAGAATACAGTGCCCCATTTGGTATGTACCTCTCAAGACATCTGCAACAACTCGAAATGCCACAGAAATACCTCAATAAAAGAATCACAGGCCTAAAGCAGATGCCCTTTGCTGACCATCTAAAAAAACTCCAGCTATACTCTGTCACATATCATCTACTCAGAGGTGATCTCTGCTTAACATACAAGGCCATGTCAAACCCAGACTAGGCCTTTCCAGGTGTTGCAGATGTCTTGAGAGGTACATACCAAACGGGCATTGTATTCTATAATGGGTCTAATGAGGGATGAGTACAGTGGGACAATGACCTCCTTTTTTCTGGATGAAAAGCCCTTAGTGATGAGGTGTGCCACATAGAAGGATTTTCTGACTGTTGTGGTGATGTGGTTACCAAAGGTGAGACCACTGTCCACCTGTGTCCCTAAGTCTCTTATCAAACTTTCGGTGTTTAGTGTACTGCCACCTATATGGTAATTCACGGATACATGTTTTTTCCCAAAGGGGATAACTATACATTTCTTGGCATTGAACTTGAGCCCATGGCTCTGGCACCAAGCATCTGTTTCTATAAGGCCCTTTTGTAGAGTATCCACATCATGTGGGGATTCAATAATGGCTCCCAGTTTGCAGTCATCTGCAAACTTTGTTATCCAGAGTCCCTTAGTGTTGGCCTGTACTTCAGAGAAGTAGATTCCAAACAAGAGTGGTCCCAGGACTGAACCCTGAGGTACACCACTTGTCACTTGTCTGGAGCTGGATTTGGAGTCGGCTACTTTTACAGTGTGGGTTCTATCAGTAAGCCAGTTAGCAACCCATTGGGTGACGTAGGGATTAATGCCCAACTTAGTAAGTTTATCTATGATTCCAGAGTGGGGGATGGTGTCAAAGGCCTTGGCAAGGTCTAGATAGGCTGTGTGGACCACCTTAATCTTGTCCATGGCTCTGGAGACTGATTCAAAGAAGTCAATCAAGTTCAGGAGACAAGATCGGCCTTTCACGAACCCAAACTGGGTGGGGTCCAATGTTTGAAAGTTGCCAATGTCTTTGTTTATAAGTTCCATGATAATACACTCCATGGCCTTGCAGATAAGGCTTGTCAGACTGATGGGACAGTAGTTTCCGGGATCCAAGGTGGATCCCCCCTTGTGGAGTGGGATAACTGTAGCTGTACACCACTCAGTGGGCACGAAACCTGAGGTGAGGCTATGATTAAACATGACACTTAGGTGAGGTGCCAGTTCATATTGTAGTTCATGTAGTACACAGCCCGGGATGTCATCTGGTTCCATGGATGCTGTATTCTTAGCTTTGGAGAGTGCGTTTTTTACCTGTGTGGCCGTTATTACCGGAATTTGGCAATCTTCCAGTATTGAGATGGGCCATTTAGGGGGTGAGAGGGGGTGAAGTTGGCACTGAATCGATCTGCCAGGATATTGGCAATATCCTTGGGATCAGTATATTTAATGCCATTCTGTTTTAGCTCAGAGCAGATCTGAGCATTGCCATTTAGATTCTTGACATAGTTATAGAATGCCTTGTTGTTGTCTTTGGAATCTTTGGCAATTTTATTTTCGTAACTAGCTTTGGAGGATTTTATGAGGGATCTCAGTTTCTTACTGAGGCTGGTAAGGAAGTTTTTTGCATCCTGGGATTTTCCTCTTTTCTGCAACAGTTTCTTCCTTTTGTTGTAAAGTTTGTTTATGGCAGGGGACCACCCTTTTTTTTGGATGAGAGCATCTTGGTTCTATTTGGGATGGCACGATTTATGCATGAGTGGATGTGCTCATACAGTGCCTTAGTGTAGGATTCAGCAGTTGAACTTTCAGCTCCCGTCTGCATGGGTGTCATGAAGTTTGTCACTTCTGACTTGAGTAGCATGAAGTTGGCTTTGGAGAAGTTTTTTATGGAGGTTTCCTTACTGGGGGGGTGGGATGTGGATGTTAAGGGTGATTAGCTTATGGTCAGACGTGACTAACAAGGGGGTGACCATAGGTGTGGAGCATTGATTTCCCATGTTGGTAATGACCAGGTCTAGGATATTGGAGCCCCTGGTGTGACTATGGATTAGTTGATCCAGGGCGTTGGAATTTATGAATTCCAAGAACCGTTGGGCAAAGGTGTTGGTACATGAGTAGCTTTCCCAGTTAATGGCAGGGTAGTTAAAATCACCCAGTATTAGGGTGTTTGGTTCTATCTTAATATTTTCCAGTATGTTTAGAAAGGTGTAGTGAGAATCTTGGGGTATGGTGGGGGATCTGTAGCAAGCTACAATTTGGATTGCAGTCTTACCTAGTGTTAGTTGCACCTGGAGATTTTCAGACGCATTGTGGTGGGCAACTAGCCTGGTGGTGTGAATATCCTTGGTGAATACTGACACTCCTCCACCTTTAGTGTTTCGGTCCTGCTTTGGTGGCCGAAAAGTGTGGTAGGAGTTGTAGCCTGGTATTGCAGGGGTGCTCTCTGGAGTCTTGAACCAGGTCTCAGTTACTGCACAGATATCGATGTTCTCCATTTTTAGGAGTGCCTCAAGAGAGTGCATTTTGAGGTTTAGAGTTCTAGCATTGAGTAGCGTTACCTTCAGATTTTGCATGCTTGTACCTGTTACGGTGGTGGTTTTGTTCTTTGAACTTTGCCTAAAAAAGGCACTATAGGGGTGGCAAGAGCCTTAGCCAGTAACCTGAATCCCAGAGGAGACAGGTACAAACCATCTCTGGCAAAGCATCATGGTCTGTCAATCATGTCGTCCCAGGCAGACAGATACTGGATCCCCTTTGAATGACACCAGAAGCTTAGCTAATTGTTGAAGTCAATCATTTTGTCCTTATATTGTGGTATCATTCTGGGCGAAGGCAGGATGCTACTCAGGGCTAGGGTCATACCTGCCTGGGCCACATGATCCGAGAGCTCTTCCATGTCTCTTTTCATGTAGTCCAGGGAGGTACATCTCAAGTCATTCACTCCAACATGGACAATGACAGAGTAGGAGGAGAGGGTTGTCTGTGTATATGATACAATTGCTGCATTGCCCAGTATGCCCAGATTCACCAGGTGGACAGGAGAAATCACCGGAAGCTGACCCTTGGACATGGCTGGTCCAATAATAATACTAATAACACTGCATTGCTGGGAATGTGCAGACACCTGCTTGTTGTGAGTACACACACACACACACACACACACGCACACACACACACACACACATGCATGCATGTTACACATGCACGCACGTGCGCACACACACACACGCACGCACATACACATACACACATACACTTACAAACGCACACACGCACACACACACAGACACACATGCACACACCCACACACACACAAACACACACGTATACATATACAACCACACCTAATACCCATACTGCTATTTGTTCTCTGTTATTTGAACCTCAGGCAGGGGAAATAGCACCCTGTATTGTGGCGTACAACACAAATCACTGATTACTCACAAGGACTGTAAGTAGGGAGCTATGACATTTTGAAAGTGTACTACAATTACAAAGTATGCATTGTTGTTGCATTGACAGTTTTATGTACAAAGCATGTAGATGAGGAGAGAATCACAACGGAGGGAAAAATGATTATGAACATTAAGACAATATAGAGTAATAGCAGCTGCCTTTTAAATGTGTATCCAAAATGGCATCACTGTAAAACATAACAAAAGAATGAGCTATAGAATCTTGACCCCGTCACACCACTACATAAAATAATCACAAAATACATTTTGGGGGAGGGAGAAAAGGATTAACAACTTGGGGCCAATACCACTTGCTTTTACTTAACACAGGCTTAATGTCATAGAGAACCAATGAATAACTGAATCTCTTCCACAAAAGATATATAATTAATGACTCATCTCTGTGTATTAAACAAATGAGCTAGTTTTTGTAAAGCTGAACTTTAGGGGTATTATTTTAGTATAAAAACAGTTGCTTACTTGCTGAAAAAAACACCACGCAAGAAAAAGCTAAAATCTAGTAACATTCATCCCCATGTCTAGTTAGCACATCAGCCAAGCCTTAATCTAGTCTTTCACATCTTTCAAGGAAAGGACTGCCTCCTCCGTTCTTAGGCATATATCAGTATTTATAAAGATATATATTTATATACTGTGTTAATTGAAACACTTGAAACATTATTTCTTCATAATATGGGCTTAGAACTTCACATACTGAAACGTGTAAGATGATAACTTCTGTGCACCCTCCTTAATATGGGCTTAGAACATCACATACTGGGACATGTAAGATGATAACTTCTGTGCAATCTTCTTAATATGGGCTTAGAACTTCACATACTAAGACATGTAAGGTGATAACTTCTGTGCACTCAGCTTAACATGGGCTTAGAACTTCACATACCTAGACATGTAAGGTGATAACTTCTGTGAATTCTTCTTAATATGGGCTGAGAACTTCACATACTAAGACGTGCAAGGTGATAACTTCTGTGCACTCTTAATATGGGCTTAGAACTTCACATACTGAGAAGTGCAATGTGATAACTTCTGTGCACTCTTCTTCATATGGGCTTAGAACTTCACATACTGAGACGTGTAAGGAGATAACATCTGTGCACTCAGCTTAATATGGGCTTATAACTTCACATAGCGAGAAGTGTAAGGTGATTACTTCTTTGCATCCTTCTTAATAAGAGCTTAGAACTTAACATACTGAGACGTGTAAGGTGATAACTTCTGTGCACACTTCTTCATATGGGCTTAAAAATTCACATATTGAGATTTTTAAGGTGATAATTTCTGTGCATTAATCTTAATATGGGCTTATAACTTCACATACTGAGACGTATAAGGTAATAACTTCTGTGCATTCTTCTTAATATGGGTTTAGAACTTCACATTCTGAGACTTGTAAGATAACTTCTGTGCACTCTGCTTAATATGGGCATAGAACTTCACATACTGAGACGTGTAAGATGATAACTTCTGTGCACTCTGCTTAATATGGGCTTAGAACTTCACATACTGAAAGGTGTAAGGAGATAACTTCTGTGCACTCTTCTTAATATGGGCTTAGAGCTTCACATACTGAGACGTGTAAGATGATAACTTCTGTGCACTCTTCTTAATATGGGCTTAGAACTTCACATACTGAGACGTGTAAGGTGATAACTTCTGTGCACTCTGCTTAATATGGGCTTAGAACTTCACATACTGAGATGTGTAAGGTGATAACTTCTGTGCATTCTGCTTAATATGGGCTTAGAACTTCACATACTGGGACATGTAAGGTGATAACTGCTGTGCACTCTTCTTAATATGGGGTTAGAACTTCACATACTGAGACGTGTAAGGTGATAACTTCTGTGCTCTCTGCTTAATATGGGCATACAACTTCACGTACTGAGACGTGTAAGGTGATAACTTCTGTGCATTCTCCCAAATATGGGCTTAAAACTTCACATACTGAAACATGTAAGGTGATAACTTCTGTCCATTCTTCTTAATATGAGCTTAGAACTTCACATACTGAGACATGTAAGGTGATAACTTCTGTGCACTCTGCTTAATATGGGCTTAGAACTTCACATACTGAGACGTGTAAGGTTATAACTTCTGTGCACTCTGCTTAATATGGGCTTAGAACTTCACATACTGAGACGTGTAAGGTGATAACTTCTGTGCACTCTTCTTAATATGGGGTTAGAACTTCACATACTGAGATATGTAAGGTGATAACTTCTGTGCACTCTGCTTATTATGGGCATACAACTTCGCGTACTGAGACATGTAAGGTGATAACTTCTGTGCACTCAGCTTAATATGGGATTAGAACTTCACATACTGAGATGTGTAAGGTGATAACTTCGGTGCACTCTGCTTAATATAGGCTTAGAACTTCACATACTGAGTCGTGTAAGGTGATAATTTCTGTGCACTCTGCTTAATATGGGCTTAGAACTTCACATACTGAGATGTGTAAGGTGAAAGCTTCTGTGCATTCTTCTTAATATGGGCTTAAAACTTCACATACTGAAACATGTAAGGTGATAACGTCTGTCCATTCTTCTTAATATGGGCTTAGAACTTCACATACTGAGACGTGTAAGGTGATAACTTCTGTGCACTCTTGCTTATATGGGCTTGGAACTTCACATACTGAAACGTGTAAGGTGATAACTTCTTTGCATTCTGCTTAATATAGGCTTAGAACATCACATACTGAGACATGTAAGGTGATAACTTCTGTGCACTCTGCTTAATATGGGCTTAGAACTTCACATACTGAGACGTGTAAGGTTATAACTTCTGTGCACTCTGCTTAATATGGGCTTAGAACTTCACATACTGAGATGTGTAAGGTGATAACTTCTGTGCACTCTGCTTAATATGGGCTTAGAACTTCACATACTGAGATGTGTAAGGTGATAACTTCTGTGCATTCTTCTTAATATGGGCTTAGAACTTCACATACTGAAAAATGTAAGGTGATAACGTCTGTCCATTCTTCTTAATATGGACTTAGAACTTCACATACTGAGACATGTAAGGTGATAACTTCTGTGCACTCTGCTTAATATGGGCTTAGAACTTCACATACTGAGACGTGTAAGGTGATAACTTCTGTGCACTCTTCTTAATATGGGGTTAGAACTTCACATACTGAGATATGTAAGGTGATAACTTCTGGGCACTCTGCTTATTATGGGCATACAACTTCGCGTACTGAGACATGTAAGGTGATAACTTCTGTGCACTCTGCTTAATATGGGATTAGAACTTCACATACTGAGATGTGTAAGGTGATAACCTCTGTTCACTCTGCATAATATCGGCTTAGAACATCATATACTGAGACATGTAAGGTGATGATTTCTGTGCACTCTGCTTAATATGGGCTTAGAACTTCACATAATGAGATGCATAAGGTGATAACTTCTGTGCATTCTTCTAAATATGGGCGTAAAACGTCACATACTGAAACATGTAAGGTGATAACTTCTGTCCATTCTTCTTAATATGGGCTTAGAACTTCACATACTGAGACGTGCAAGGTGATAACTTCTGTGCACTCTTCCTTATATGGGCTTGGAACTTCACATACTGAGACATGTAAGGTGATAACTTCTTTGCATTCTTCTTAATATGAGCTTAGAACTTCACCTACAGAGACATGTAAGGTGATAACTTCTGTGCACTCTGCTTAATATGAGCTTAGAACTTCACATACTGAGATGTGTCAGTGATAACTTCGGTGCACTCTGCTTAATATAGGCTTAGAACATCACATACTGAGATGTGTAAGGTGATAATTTCTGTGCACTCTGCTTAATATGGGCTTAGAACTTCACATACTGAGATGTGTAAGGTGATAACTTCTGTCCATTCTTCTTAATATGGACTTAGAACTTCACATACTGAGACATGTAAGGTGATAACTTCTGTGCACTCTGCTTAATATGGGCTTAGAACTTCACATACTGAGACGTGTAAGGTTATAACTTCTGTGCACTCTGCTTAATATGGGCTTAGAACTTCACATACTGAGATATGTAAGATGATAACTTCTGTGCACTCTTCTTAATATGGGCTTAGAAATTCACATACTTAGACATGTAAGGTGATAACTTCTGTCCTTCTTCTTAATATGGGCTTAAAACTTCACATACTGAGATATTTAAGGAGATAACTTCTGTGCACTCTGCTTTATATTGGCTTAGAACTTCACATACAGAGAGGTGTAAGGTTATAACGTCTGTGCAGTCTGTTAATATGGGCTTAGAACTTCACATACTGAGACGTGTAAGGTGATAACTTCTGTGCACTATGCTTAATATGGGCTTAGAACTTCACATACTGAAAGGTGTAAGGAGATAATTTCTGTGCATTCTTCTTAATATGGGCTTAGAACTTCACATACTGAGATGTGTAAGATGATAACTTCTGTGCCTTCTTCTTAATATGGGTTTAGAACTTCACATTCTGAGACTTGTAAGATAATAACTTCTGTGCACTCTTCTTAATATGGGCATAGAACTTTGCATACTGAGACATGTAAGGTGATAACTTCTGTGCACTCTTCTTAATATGGGCATAGAACTTCACATACTGAGACGTGTAAGATGACAACTTCTGTGCACTCTGCTTAATATGGGCTTAGAACTTCACATACTGAAACGTGTAAGGAGATAACTTCTGTGCACTCTTCTTAATATGGGCTTAGAGCTTCACATACTGAGACGTGTAAGGAGATAACTTCTGTGCACTCTTCTTAATATGGGCTTAGAGTTTCACATACTGAGATGTGTAAGGTGATAATTTCTGTGCACTCTGCTTAATATGGGCTTAGAACTTTGCATACTGAGACATGTAAGGTGATACCTTCTGTGCACTTTGCTTAATATGGGCTTAGAACTTCACATACTGAGACGTGTAAGGTGATAACTTCTGTGCAGTCTTCTTAATATGGGCTTAGAACTTCAGATACTGAGACGTGTAAGGTGATAACTTCTGTCCTTCTTCTTAATATGGGCTTAAAACTTCACATACTGAGACATGTAAGGTGATAACTTCTGTGCACTCTGCTTAATATGGGCTTAGAACTTCACATACTGAGATGTGTAAGGTGATAACTTCTGTGCACTCTTCTTAATATGGGCTTAGAACTTCACATACTGAGACGTGTAAGGTGATAACTTCTGTGCACTCTTCTTAATATGGGCTTAGAACTTCACATACTGAGACATGTAAGGTGATAACTTCTGTCCATTCTTCTTAATATGGGCTTAGAACTTCACATACTGAGACGTGTAAGGTTATAACTTCTGTGCACTCTGCTTAATATGGGCTTAGAACTTCACATACTGAGACGTGTAAGGTGATAACTTCTGTGCACTCTTCTTAATATGGGCTTAGAAGTTCAGATACTGAGACGTGTAAGGTGATAACTTCTGTCCATTCTTCTAAATATGGACTTAGAACTTCACATACTGAGACATGTAAGGTGATAACTTCTGTGCACTCTGCTTAATATGGGCTTAGAACTTCACATACTGAGACGTGTAAGGTTATAACTTCTGTGCACTCTGCTTAATATGGGCTTAGAACTTCACATACTGAGACATGTAAGGTAATAACTTCTGTGCATTCTTCTTAATATGGGCTTAGAGCTTCACATACTGAGACGTGTAAGATGATAACTTCTGTGCACTCTTCTTAATATGGGCTTAGAGCTTCACATACTGAGACGTGTAAGATGATAAATTCTGTGCACTATGCTTAATATGGGCTTAGAACTTCACATACTGAGACATGTAAGGTGATAACTTCTGTGCACTCTTCTTAATATGGGCTTAGAGCTTCACATACTGAGACGTTTAAGATGATAAATTCTGTGCACTCTGCTTAATATGGGCTTAGAACTTCACATACTGAGACATGTAAGGTGATAACTACTGTGCACTCTGCTTAATATGGGCTTAAAACTTCACATACTGAGATGTGTAAGGTGATAACTGCTGTGCACTATTCTTAATATGGGGTTAGAACTTCACATATGAGACATGTAAGATGATAACTTCTGTGCATCCATCTTTAATATGGGCTTAGAACTTCACATACTGACACATGTAAGATGATAACTTCTGTGCACTTTGCTTAATATGGGCTTAGAACTTCACATACTGAGATGTGTAAGGTGATAATTTCTGTGCATTCTTCTTAATATGGGCTTAGAACTTCACATACTGAGACATGTAAGGTGATAACTTCTGTGCACTCTGCTTAATATGGGCTTAGAACTTCACATACTGAGACATGTAAGGTGATAACTTCTGTGCACTCTGCTTAATATGGGCTTAGAACTTCACATACTGAGATGTGTAAGGTGATAACTTCTGTGCACTCTGCTTAATATGGGCTTAGAACTTCACATACTGAGACGTGTAAGGTGATAACTTCTGTGCACTCTGCTTAATATGGGCTTAGAACTTCACATACTGAGACGTGTAAGGTGATAACTTCTGTGCATTCTTCTTAATATGGGCTTAAAACTTCACATACTGAAACATGTAAGGTGATAACTTCTGTCCATTCTTCTTAATATGGGCTTAGAACTTCACATACTGAGACGTGTAAGGTTATAACTTCTGTGCACTCTGCTTAATATGGGCTTAGAACTTCACATACTGAGACGTGCAAGGTGATAACTTCTTTGCACTCTTCCTTATATGGGCTTGGAACTTCTCATACTGAGATGTGTAAGATGAAAACTACTTTGCATTCTTCTTAATATGAGCTTAGAACTTCACCTACAGAGACATGTAAGGTGATAACTTCTGTGCACTCTGCTTAATATGAGCTTAGAACTTCACATACTGAGACGTGTCAGGTGATAACTTCTGTGCACTCTGCTTAATATAGGCTTAGAACATCACATACTGAGACGTGTAAGGTGATAACTTCTGTGCACTCTTCCTAATATGGGCTTAGAACTTCACATACTGAGACGTGTAAGGAGATAACTTCTGTGCACTCTGCTTAATATGGGCTTAGAACTTCACATACTGAGACATGTAAGGTGATAACTTCTGTGCACTCTTCCTTATATGGGCTTGGAACTTCACATACTGAGACGTGTAAGGTGATAACTTCTTTGCATTCTTCTTAATATGAGCTTAGAACTTCACATACTGAGACGTGTAAGGTGATAACTTCTGTGCACTCTGCTTAATATGGGCTTAGAACTTCACATACTGAGACATGTAAGGTGATAACTTCTGTGCACTCTGCTTAATATGGGCTTAGAACTTCAAATACTGAGACATGTAAGGTGATAACTTCTGTGCACTCTTCTTAATATGGGCTTAGAACTTCACATACTGAGACATGTAAGGTGATAAGTTCTTTGCATTCTTCTTAATATAGGCTTAGAACATCACATACTGAGATATGTAAGATGATAACTTCTGTGCACTCTTCTTAATATGGGCTTAGAAATTCACATACTTAGACATGTCAGGTGATAACGTCTGTGCACTTTGCTTAATATAGGCTTAGAACATCACATACTTCGACATGTAAGGTGATAACCTCTGTGCACTCTTCCTAATATGGGCTTAGAACTTCACATACTGAGACCTGTAAGGAGATAACGTCTGTGCACACTTCCTTATATGGGCTTGGAACTTCACATTCTGAGACATGTAAGGTGATAACTTCTGTCCTTCTTCTTAATATGGGCTTAAAACCTCACATACTGAGATGTGTAAGGTGATAACTTCTGTGCACTCTTCTTAATATGGGCTTAGACCTTCACATACTGAGACATGTAAGGTGACAACTTCTGTGCACTCTGCTTAATATGGGCTTAGAACTTCACATACTGAGATGTGTAAGGTGATAACTTCTGTGCACTCTTCTTAATATGGGGTTAGAACTTCACATATGAGACATGTAAGGTGATAACTTCTGTCCATTCTTCTTAATATGGGCTTAGAACTTCACATACTGAGACATGTAAGGTGATAACTTCTGTGCACTCTGCTTAATATGGGCTTAGAACTTCACATACTGAGATGTGTAAGGTGATAATTTCTGTGCATTCTTCTTAATATGGGCTTAGAACTTCACATACTGGGACATGTAAGGTGATAACTTCTGTGCATTCTTCTTAATATGGGCTTAGAGCTTCACATACTGAGACGTGTAAGATGATAACTTCTGTGCACTCTTCTTAATATGGGCTTAGAGCTTCACATACTGAGACGTTTAAGATGATAAATTCTGTGCACTCTTCTTAATATGGGCATAGAACTTCACATACTGAGACGTGTAAGATGACAACTTCTGTGCACTCTGCTTAATATGGGCTTAGAACTTCACATACTGAGGCATGTATGGTGATAACTTCTGTGCACTCTTCTTTATATGTGCTTAGAGCTTCACATAATGAGACATATAAGATGATAACTTCTGTGCACTCTGCTTAATATGGGCTTAGAACTTCACATACTGAAACATGTAAGGAGATAACTTCTGTGCACTCTTCTTAATATGGGCTTAGAGCTTCACATACTGAAACGTGTAAGGAGATAACTTGTGTGCACTCTTCTTAATATGGGCTTAGAGCTTCACATAATGAGACATATAAGATGATAACTTCTGTGCACTCTGCTTAATATGGGCTTAGAACTTCACATACTGAAACATGTAAGGTGATAACTTCTGTGCACTCTGCTTAATATGGGCTTGGAACTTCACATACTGAGACGTGTAAGGTGCTAACTTCTTTGCATTCATCTTAATATGGCCTTAGAACTTCACATACTGAGATGTGTAAGATGATAACTTCTGTGCCTTCTTCTTAATATGGGTTTAGAACTTCAGATACTGACACATGTAAGATGATAACTTATGTGCACTCTGCTTAATATGGGCTTAAAACTTCACATACTGAAATGTGTAAGGTGATAATTTCTGTGCACTCTGCTTAATATGGGCTTAGAACTTCACATACTGAAACATGTAAGGAGATAACTTCTGTGCACTCTTCTTAATATGGGCTTAGAGCTTCACATACTGAGACATGTAAGATGATAAATTCTGTGCACTATGCTTAATATGGGCTTAGAACTTCACATACTGAAAGGTGTAAGGAGATAACTTCTGTGCACTCTTCTTAATATGGGCTTAGTGCTTCACATACTGAGATGTGTAAGGTGATAATTTCTGTGCACTCTGCTTAATATGGGCTTAGAACTTCACATACTGAGACATGTAAGGTGATAACTTCTGTGCACTCCTCTTAATATTGGCTTAGAACTTCACATACTGAGACATGTAAGATGATAACTTCTGTGCACTCTTCTTAATATGGGCTTAGAGCTTCACATACTGAGACATGTAAGATGATAAATTCTGTGCACTATGCTTAATATGGGCTTAGAACTTCACATACTGAGACATGTAAGGTGATAACTACTGTGCACTCTGCTTAATATGGGCTTAAAATTTCACATACTGAGATGTGTAAGGTGATAACTGCTGTGCACTATTCTTAATATGGGGTTAGAACTTCACATATGAGACATGTAAGATGATAACTTCTGTGCACTCTGCTTAATATGGGATTAGAACTTCACATACTGAGACATGTAAGGTGATAACGTCTGTGCACTCTTAATATGGGCTTAGAACTTCACATACTGAGATGTGTAAGGTGATAATTTCTGTGCATTCTTCTTAATATGGGCTTAGAACTTCACATACTGAGAAGTGTAAGATGATAACTTCTGTGCACTCTGCTTAATATGGGCTTAAAACTTCACCTACTGAGACATGTAAGGTGATAATTCCTGTGCACTCTGCTTAATATGGGCTTAGAACATCAGATACTTCGACATGCAAGGTGATAACTTCTGTGCACTCTTGCTTATATGGGCTTGGAACTTCACATACTGAAACGTGTAAGGTGATAACTTCTTTGCATTCTGCTTAATATAGGCTTAGAACATCACCTACTGACGTGTAAGGTGATAATTCCTGTGCACTCTGCTTAATATGGGCTTAGAACTTCACATACTGAGACATGTAAGTTGAACGCTTCTGTGCATTCTTCCTAATATTAGCTTAAAACTTCACATACTGAAACATATAAGGTGATAACTTCTGTCAGTTCTTCTTAATATGGACTTAGAACTTCACATACTGAGACATGTAAGGTGATAACTTCTGTGCACTCTGCTTAATATGGGCTTAGAACTTCACATACTGAGACGTGTAAGGTGATAACTTCTGTGCACTCTTGCTTATATGGGCTTGGAACTTCACATACTGAAACGTGTAAGGTGATAACTTCTTTGCATTCTTCTTAATATGAGCTTAGAACTTCACATACAGAGACATGTAAGGTGATAACTTCTGTGCAATCTGCTTAATATTGCTAGAACTTTACATACTGAGAGGTATAAGGTTATATATTCTGTACACTCTGCTTAATATGGGCTTAGAACTTCACATACTGACTTGTAAGATGATAATTTCTGTGCACTCTGCTTAATATTGGCTTAGAACTTCACATACTGAGACGTGTAAGGTGATAACTTCTGTGCACTCTGCTTAATATTGGCTTAGAACTTCACATACTGAGACGTGTAAGGTGAAAGCTTCTGTGCATTCTTCTTAATATGGGCTTAAAACTTCACATACTGAAACATGTAAGGTGATAACTTCTGTCCATTCTTCTTAATATGGGCTTAGAACTTCACATACTGAGACATGTAAGGTGATAACTTCTGTGCACTCTGCTTAATATGGGCTTAGAACTTCACATACTGAGACGTGTAAGGTGATAACTTCTGTGCACTCTTCCTTATATGGGCTTGGAACTTCACATACTGAGACGTGTAAGGTGATAACTTCTTTGCATTCATCTTAATATGAGCTTAGAACTTCACATACAGAGACATGTAAGGTGATAACTTCTGTGCACTCTGCTTAATATGAGCTTAGAACTTCACATACTGAGACGTGTCAGGTGATAACTTCTGTGCACTCTGCTTAATATAGGCTTAGAACATCACATACTTAGACGTGTAAGGTGATAACTTCTGTGCACTCTTCTTAATATGGGCTTAGAACTTCACATACTGAGACATGTAAGGTGATAACTTCTGTGCACTCTTCTTAATATGGGCTTAGAACTTCACATACTGAAACATGTAAGGTGATAACTTTTGTCCATTCTTCTTAATATAGGCTTAGAACTTCACATACTGAGACGTGTAAGGTGATAACTTCTGTGCACTCTGCTTAATATGGGCTTAGAACTTCACATACTGAGATGTGTAAGGTGATAACTTCTGTGCACTCTTCTTAATATGGGGTTAGAACTTCACATACTGAGACATGTAAGGTGATAACTTCTGTGCACTTTGCTTAATATAGGCATACAACTTCGCATACTGAAACATGTAAGGTGATAACTTCTGTGCACTCTGCTTAATATGGGCTTAGAACTTCACATAATGAGATGTGTAAGGTGATACCTTCTGTGCACTTTGCTTAATATAGGCATACAACTTCGCATACTGAAACATGTAAGGTGATAACTTCTGTGCACTCTGCTTAATATGGGCTTAGAACTTCACATACTGAAACATGTAAGGTGATAACTTCTGTCCATTCTTCTTAATATGGGCTTAGAACTTCACATACTGAGACGTGTAAGGTTATAACTTCTGTTCACTCTGCTTAATATGGGCTTAGAACTTCACATACTGAGACGTGTAAAATGATAACTTATGTGCACTCTTCTTTATATGGGCTTGGAACTTCACATACTGAGATGCGTAAGGTGATAACTTCTTTGCATTCTTCTTAATATGAGCTTAGAACTTCACATACAGAGACATGTAAGGTGATAACTTCTGTGCACTCTGCTTAATATGAGCTTAGAACTTCACATACTGAGACGTGTAAGGTGATAACTTCTGTGCACTCTGCTTAATATGAGCTTAGAACTTCACATACAGAGACATGTAAGGTGATAACTTCTGTGCACTCTGCTTAATATAGGCTTAGAACATCACACACTGAAACGTGTAAGGTGATAACTTCTGTGCACTCTTCTTAATATTGGCTTAAAACTTCACATACTGAAACATGTAAGGTGATATCTTCTGTCCATTCTTCTTAATATGGGCTTAGAACTTCACATACTGAGACGTGTAAGGTGATAACCTCTGTGCATTCTTCTTAATATGGGCTCAGAACTTCAGATACTGAGACATGTAAGGTGATAACTTCTGTGCACTCTGCTTAATATGGGCTTAGAACTTCACATACTGAGACATGTAAGGTGATAACTTCTGTGCATTCTTCTTAATATGGGCTTAGAACTTCACATACTGAAACATGTAAGGTGATAACTTCTGTGCACTCTTCTTAATATGGGCTTAGAACTTCACATACTGAGACATGTAAGGTGATAACTTCTGTGCACTCTGCTTAGTATGAGCTTAGAACTTCACATACTGAGACGTGTAAGGTGATAACTTCTGTGCACTCTTCTTCATATGGCCTTAGAACTTCACATACTGAAACATGTAAGGTGATAACTTCTGTGCACTCTTCTTAATATGGGCTTAGAACTTCACATACTGAGACATGTAAGGTGATAATTTCTCTGCATTCTTCTTAATATGGGCTTAGAACTTTACATACTAAGACGTGTAAGGTGATAACTTCTGTGCACTCTTAATATGGGCTCAGAACTTCACATACTGAGACATGTAAGATGATAACTTCTGTGCACTCTTCTTAATATGGGCTTAGAAATTCACATACTTACACATGTAAGGTGATAACTTCTGTCCTTCTTCTTAATATGGGCTTAAAACTTCACATACTGAGACATGGAAGATGATAACTTCTTTGCATTCTTCTTAATATGGGCTTAGAACTTCACATACTGAGACGTGTAAGGTGATAACTTCTGTGCACTCTTCTTAATATGGGCTTAGAACTTCACATACAGAGAGGTGTAAGGTTATAACGTCTGTGCAGTCTGTTAATATGGGCTTAGAACTTCACATACTGAGACGTGTAAGGTGATAACTTCTGTGCACTCTTTTTCATATGGCCTTAGAACTTCACATACTGAGATGTGTAAGGTGATAATTTCTGTGCATTCTTCTTAATATGGGCTTAGAACTTCACATACTGAGACGTGTAAGATGATAACTTCTGTGCACTCTGCTTAATATGGGCTTAGAACTTCACATACTGAGACGTGTAAGATGATAACTTATGTGCACTCTGCTTAATATGGGCTTAGAACTTTACATACTAAGACGTGTAAGGTGATAACTTCTGTGCACTCTTAATATGGGCTCAGAACTTCACATACTGAGATGTGTAAGGTGATAACTTCTGTGCCTTCTTCTTAATATGGGTTTAGAACTTCACATTCTGAGACTTGTAAGATAATAACTTCTGTGCACTCTTCTTAATATGGGCATAGAACTTCACATACTGAGACGTGTAAGATGACAACTTCTGTGTACTCTGCTTAATATGGGCTTAGAACTAAACATACTGAAACGTGTAAGGAGATAACTTCTGTGCACTCTTCTTAATATGGGCTTAGAACTTCACATACTGAAACGTGTAAGGAGATAACTTCTGTGCACTCTGCTTAATATGCGCTTAGAACTTTACATACTGAGAGGTATAAGGTTATATCTTCTGTGCACTCTGCTTAATATGGGCTTAGAACTTCACATACTGAGACATGTAAGGTGATAACTTCTGTGCACTCCTCTTAATATTGGCTTAGAACTTCACATACTATGACGTGTAAGGTGATAACTTCTGTGCACTCTTCTTAATATGGGCTTAGAACTTCACATACTGAGACATGTAAGGTGATAACTTCTGTGCACTCTGCTTAATATGGGCTTAGAACTTCACATACTGAGACGTGTAAGGTGATAACTTCTGTGCACTCTGCTTAATATGGGCTTAGAACTTCACATACTGAGACATGTAAGGTGATAACTTCTGTGCATTCTCCTAAATATGGGCTTACAACTTCACATACTGAAACATGTAAGGTGATAACTTCTGTCCATTCTTCTTAATATGGGCTTAGAACTTCACATACTGAGACGTGTAAGGTGATAACTTCTGTGCACTCTGCTTAATATGGGCTTAGAACTTCACATACTGAGACGTGTAAGGTGATAACTTCTGTGCACTCTGTTTAATATTGGCTTAGAACTTCACATACTGAGACGTGTAAGGTGATAACTTCTGTGCATTCTGCTTAATATTATCTTAGAACTTCACATACTGAGACATGTAAGGTGATACCTTCTCTGCACTTTGCTTAATATGGGCATAGAACTTCAAATACTGAGACGTGTAAGCTAACTTCTGTGCACTCTGCTTAATATGGGCTTAGAACTTCACATACTGAGACGTGTAAGGTGATAACTTCTGTGCACTCTTCTTAATATGGGTTTAGAACTTCACATACTGAGACATGTAAGGTGATAACTTCTGTGCACTCTTCATTATATGGGCTTGGAACTTCACATACTGAGACATGTAAGGTGATAACTTCTGTGCACTCTGCTTAATATGGGCTTAGAACTTCACATACTGAGACATGTAAGGTGATAACTTCTGTGCACTCTGCTTAATATCGGCTTAGAACGTCACATACTGAGACGTGTAAGGTGATAACTTCTGTGCACTCTTCCTTATATGGGCTTGGAACTTCACATACTGAGACATGTAAGGTGATAACTTCTTTGCATTCATCTTTAATATGAGCTTAGAACTTCACATACAGAGACATGTAAGGTGATAACTTCTGTGCACTCTGCTTAATATGAGCTTAGAACTTCACATACTGAGACATGTCAGGCGAAAACTTCTGTGCACTCTGCTTAATATAGGCTTAGAACATCACATACTGAGATATGTAAGATGATAACTTCTGTGCACTCTTCTTAATATGGGCTTAGAAATTCACATACTTACACATGTAAGGTGATAACTTCTGTCCTTCTTCTTAATATGGGCTTAAAACTTCACATACTGAGATGTGTAAGATAATAACTTCTGTGCACTCTGCTTAATATGGGCTTAGAACTTCACATACAGAGAGGTGTAAGGTTATAACGTCTGTGCAGTCTGTTAATATGGGCTTAGAACTTCACATACTGAGACGTGTAAGGTGATAACTTCTGTGCACTCTTCTTAATATGGGCTTAGAACTTCAGATACTGAGACGTGTAATGTGATAACTTCTGTGCAATCTGCTTAATATGGGCTTAGAACTTCACATACTGAGACATGTAAGGTTATATATTCTGTACACTCTGCTTAATATGGGCTTAGAACTTCACATACTGACTTGTAAGATGATAATTTCTGTGCACTCTGCTTAATATGGGGTTAGAACTTCACATATGAGACATGTAAGATGATAACTTCTGTGCACTCTGCTTAATATGGGATTAGAACTTCACATACTGAAACATGTAAGGTGATAACTTCTGTGCAATCTGCTTAATATGGGCTTAGAACTTCACATAATGAGAAGTGTAAGGTTATAACTTCTGTGCACTTTGCTTAATATGGGCTTAGAACTTCACATACTGAGATGTGTAAGGTGATAATTTCTGTGCATTCTTCTTAATATGGGCTTAGAACTTCACATTCTGAGACTTGTAAGATAACTTCTGTGCACTCTTCTTAATATGGGCATAGAACTTCACATACTGAGACATGTAAGGTGATAACTTCTGTGCACTCTGCTTAATATGGGCTTAGAACTTCACATACTGAGACGTGTAAGGTTATAACTTCTGTGCACTCTGCTTAATATGGGCTTAGAACTTCACATACTGAGACATGTAAGGTGATAACTTCTGTGCACTCCTGTTAATATGGGCTTAGAACTTCACATACTATGACATATAAGGTGATAACCTCTGTGCATTCTTCTTAATAACTGCGCATAACTTCAGATACTGACACATGTAAGATGATAACTTATGTGCACTCTGCTTAATATGGGCTTAAAACTTCACATACTGAAATGTGTAAGGTTATAACTTCTTAATATGGGGTTAGAACTTCACATAATGAGATGTGTAAGGTGATACCTTCTGTGCACTTTGCTTAATATAGGCATACAACTTCGCATACTGAGATGTGTCAGGTGATAACGTCTGTGCACTTTGCTTAATATAGGCTTAGAACATCACATACTTCGACATGTAAGGTGATAACCTCTGTGCACTCTTCCTAATATGGGCTTAGAACTTCACATAATGAGACGTGTAAGGAGATAACTTCTGTCCACTCTGCTTAATATGGGCTTAGAACTTCACATACTGAGACCTGTAAGGAGATAACATCTCTGCACACTTCCTTATATGGGCTTGGAACTTCACATTCTGAGACATGTAAGGTGATAACTTCTGTGCACTCTGCTTAATATAACCTTAGAACTTCACATTCTGAGACATGTAAGGTGATAACTTCTGTGCACTCTGCTTAATATGGGCTTAAAACTTCACATACTGAAATGTGTAAGGTTATAACTTCTGTGCACTCTTCTTAATATGGGGTTAGAACTTCACATAATGAGATGTGTAAGGTGATACCTTCTGTGCATTTTGCTTAATATAGGCATACAACTTTGCATACTGAAACATGTAAGGTGATAACTTCTGTGCACTCTGCTTAATATGGGCTTAGAACTTCACATACTGAGACATGTAAGGTGATAACTTCTGTGCACTTTGCTTAATATGGGCTTAGAACTTCACATACTGAGATGTGTAAGGTGATAATTTCTGTGCATTCTTCTTAATATGGGCTTAGAACTTCACATACTGAGACATGTAAGGTGATAACTTCTGTGCACTCTTCTTAATATGGGCTTAGAACTTCACATACTGAGACATGTAAGGTGATAACTTCTGTGCACTCTGCTTAATATGGGCTTAGAACTTCACATACTGAGACGTGTAAGGTTATAACTTCTGTGCACTCTGCTTAATATGGGCTTAGAACTTCACATACTGAGAAGTGTAAGATGATAACTTCTGTGCACTCTGCTTAATATTGGCTTAGAACTTCACGTGTAAGGTGATTATTTCTGTACATTCTTAATATGGGCTTATAACTTCACATACTGAGACGTATAAGGTAATAACTTCTGTGCATTCTTCTTAATATGGGCTTAGAACTTCACATACTGAGACGTGTAAGGAGATAACTTCTGTCCACTCTGCTTAATATGGGCTTAGAACTTCACATACTGAGACCTGTAAGGAGATAACGTCTGTGCACACTTCCTTATATGGGCTTGGAACTTCACATTCTGAGACATGTAAGGTGATAACTTCTGTGCACTCTGCTTAATATAACCTTAGAACTTCACATTCTGAGACATGTAAGGTGATAACTTCTGTGCACTCTTCCTTATATGTGCTTGGAACTTCACATACTGAGAGGTGATAACTTCTGTGCACTCTGCTTAATATGCGCTTAGAACTTTACATACTGAGAGGTATAAGGTTATATCTTCTGTGCACTCTGCTTAATATGGGCTTAGAACTTCACATACTGAGACATGTAAGGTGATAACTTCTGTGCACTCCTCTTAATATGGGCTTAGAACTTCACATACTGAGACATGTAAGGTGATAACTTCTGTGCACTCCTCTTAATATTGGCTTAGAACTTCACATACTATGACGTGTAAGGTGATAACCTATGTGCATTCTTCTTAATATGGGCAACTTCAGATAATGAGACATGTAAGGTGATAACTACTGTGCACTCTGCTTAATATGGGCTTAAAACTTCACATACTGAGATGTGTAAGGTGATAACTGCTGTGCACTATTCTTAATATGGGGTTAGAACTTCACATACTGAGACGTATAAGGTAATAACTTCTGTGCATTCTTCTTAATATGGGCTTAGAGCTTCACATACTGAGACGTGTAAGATGATAACTTCTGTGCATTCTTCTTAATATGGGCTTAGAACTTCACATACTGAGACATGTAAGGTGATAACTTCTGTGCACTCTGCTTAATATGGGCTTAGAACTTCACATACTGGGACGTGTAAGGTGATAACTTCTGTGCACTCTTCTTAATATGGGCTTAGAACTTCACATAATGAGATGTGTAAGGTGATAACTTCTGTGCATTCTTCTTAATATGGGCTTAGAACTTCACATACTGAGACGTGTAAGATGATAACTTCTGTGCACTCTGCTTAATATGGGCTTAGAACTTCACATACTGAGACGTGTAAGATGATAACTTCTGTGCACTCTGCTTAATATGGGCTTAGAACTTCACATACTGAGACGTGTAAGGTTATAACTTCTGTGCACTCTGCTTAATATGGGCTTAGAACTTCACATACTGAGATGTGTAAGGTGATAATTTCTGTGCATTCTTCTTAATATGGGCTTAGAACTTCACATACTGAGAAGTGTAAGGTAATAACTTCTGTGCACTCTGTATAATATCGGCTTAGAACATCACATACTGAGACATGTAAGGTGATAACTACTGTGCACTCTGCTTAATATGGGCTTAAAACTTCACATACTGAGATGTGTAAGGTGATAACTGCTGTGCACTATTCTTAATATAGGCATACAACTTCGCATACTGAGATGTGTAAGGTGATAACTGCTGTGCACTATTCTTAATATGGGGTTAGAACTTCACATATGAGACATGTAAGATGATAACTTCTGTGCACTCTGCTTAATATGGGATTAGAACTTCACATATCACATACTGAGACGTGTAAGGTGATAACTTCTGTGCACTCTGCTTAATATGGGGTTAGAACTTCACATATGAGACATGTAAGATGATAACTTCTGTGCACTCTGCTTAATATGGGATTAGAACTTCACATACTGAAACATGTAAGGTGATAACTTCTGTCCATTCTTCTTAATATGGGCTTAGAACTTCACATAATGAGAAGTGTAAAGTTATAACTTCTGTGCACTTTGCTTAATATGGGCTTAGAACTTCACATACTGAGATGTGTAAGGTGATAATTTCTGTGCATTCTTCTTAATATGGGCTTATAACTTCACATACTGAGACGTATAAGGTAATAATTTCTGTGCATTCTTCTTAATATGGGCTTAGAACTTCACATACTGAGAAGTGTAAGATGATAACTTCTGTGCACTCTGCTTAATATTGGCTTAGAACTTCACATACTGAAAGGTGTAAGGAGATAACTTCTGTGCACTCTTCTTAATATGGGCTTAGTGCTTCACATACTGAGATGTGTAAGGTGATAATTTCTGTGCACTCTGCTTAATATGGGCTTAGAACTTTGCATACTGAGACATGTAAGGTGATAACTTCTGTGCACTCTGCTTAATATGGGCTTAGAACTTGACATACTGAGACGTGTAAGGTGATAACTTCTGTGCAGTCTTCTTAATATGGGCATAGAACTTCAGATACTGAGACGTGTAAGGTGATAACTTCTGTGCACTCTGCTTAATATGGGCTTAGAACTTCACATACTGAGACATGTAAGGTGATAACTTCTGTGCACTCCTGTTAATATGGGCTTAGAACTTCACATACTGAGACATGTAAGGTGATAACTTCTGTGCACTCCTGTTAATATGGGCTTAGAACTTCACATACTATGACATATAAGGTGATAACCTCTGTGCATTCTTCTTAATATGGGCTTAGAACTTCACATACTGAGACGTGTAAGGTGATAACTTCTGTGCACTCTGCTTAATATGGGCTTAGAACTTCACATACTGAGACCTGTAAGGTGATAACTTCTGTGCACACTTCCTTATATGGGCTTGGAACTTCACATTCTGAGACATGTAAGGTGATAACTTCTGTCCACTGTGCTTAATATAACCTTAGAACTTCACATTCTGAGACATGTAAGGTGATAACTTCTTTGCATTCTTCTTAAAATGAGCTTAGAACTTCACATACTGAGACGTGTAAGGTGATAACTTCTGTGCACTCTTCTTAATATGGGCTTAGACCTTCACATACTGAGACATGTAAGGTGATAACTTCTGTCCTTCTTCTTAATATGGGCTTAAAACCTCACATACTGAGATGTGTAAGGAGATAACTTCTGTGCAGTCTGCTTTATATTGGCTTAGAACTTCACATACTGAGACGTGTAAGGTGATAACTTCTGTGCACTCTTCTTAATATGGGCTTAGAACTTCACATACTGAGACATGTAAGGTGATAACTTCTGTCCATTCTTCTTAATATGGGCTTAGAACTTCACATACTGAGACGTGTAAGGTTATAACTTCTGTGCACTCTGCTTAATATGGGCTTAGAACTTCACATACTGAGACGTGCAAGGTGATAACTTCTTTGCACTCTTCCTTATATGGGCTTGGAACTTCTCATACTGAGATGTGTAAGATGAAAACTACTTTGCATTCTTCTTAATATGAGCTTAGAACTTCACCTACAGAGACATATTAGGTGATAACTTCTGTGCACTCTGCTTCATATGAGCTTAGGACTTCACATACTGAGACGTGTCAGGTGATAACTTCTGTGCACTCTGCTTAATATAGGCTTAGAACATCACATACTGAGACGTGTAAGGTGATAACTTCTGTGCACTCTGCTTAATATTGATGTAGAACTTCACATACTGAGACGTGTAAGGTGAAAGCTTCTGTGCATTCTTCTTAATATGGGCTTAAAACTTCACATACTGAAACATGTAAGGTGATAACTTCTGTCCATTCTTCTTAATATGGGCTTAGAACTTCACATACTGAGACATGTAAGGTGATAACTTCTGTGCACTCTGCTTAATATCGGCTTAGAACTTCACATACTGAGACGTGTAAGGTGATAACTTCTGTGCACTCTTCTTAATATGGGGTTAGAACTTCACATACTGAGACATGTAAGGTGATAACTTCTGTGCACTCTGCTTAATATGGGATTAGAACTTCACATACTGAGATGTGTAAGGTGATAACCTCTGTTCACTCTGCGTAATATCGGCTTAGAACATCATATACTGAGACATGTAAGGTGATAACTCCTGTGCACTTTGCTTAATATGGGCTTAGAACTTCACATACTGAGACATGTAAGGTGATAACTTCTGTGCACTCTGCTTAATATAGGCTTAGAACATCACATACTGAGATGTGTAAGGTGATAATTTCTGTGCACTCTGCTTAATATGGGCTTAGAACATCACATACTGAGACGTGTAAGGTGATCATTTCTGTGCACTCTGCTTAATATGGGCTTAGAACTTCACATAATGAGACGTATAAGGTGATATCTTCTGTGCATTCTTCTTAATATGGGCTTAAAACGTTACATACTGAAACATGTAAGGTGATAACTTCTGTCCATTCTTCTTAATATGGGCTTAGAACTTCACATACTGAGACATGTAAGGTGATAACTTCTGTGCACTCTGCTTAATATGGGCTTAGAACTTCACATACTGAGACGTGTAAGGTGATAACTTCTGTGCACTCTTCCTTATATGGGCTTAGAACTTCACATACTGAGACGTGTAAGGTGATAACTTCTGTGCATTCTGCTTAATATTATCTTAGAACTTCACATACTGGGACATGTAAGGTGATAACTGCTGTGCACTCTTCTTAATATGGGGTTAGAACTTCACATACTGAGACGTGTAAGGTGATAACTTCTGTGCTCTCTGCTTAATATGGGCTTAGAACTTCACATACTGAGACATGTAAGGTGATAACTTCTGTGCATTCTTCTTAATATGGGCTTAGAACTTCACATACTGAGATGTGTAAGGTGATAACTTCTGTGCACTCTGCTTAATATGGGCTTAGAACTTCACATACTGAGACGTGTAAGGTTATAACTTCTGTGCACTCTGCTTAATATGGGCTTAGAACTTCACATACTGAGACATGTAAGGTGATAACTTCTTTGCATTCTTCTTAATATGGGCTTAGAACTTCACATACTGAGACGTGTAAGGTAATAACTTCTGTGCACTCTTCTTCATATGGCCTTAGAACTTCACATACTGAGATGTGTAAGGAGATAACTTCTGTGCACTCCTCTTAATATAACCTTAGAACTTCACATACTGAGACATGTCAGGTGATGACTTCCGTGCACTCTTCTTAATATGGGCTTGGAACTTCCCATACTGAGACATGGAAGATGATAACTTCTTTGCATTCTTCTTAATATGGGCTTAGAACTTCACATACTGAGACGTGTAAGATGATAACTTCTGTGCACTCTGCTTAATATGGGCTTAGAACTTCACATACTGAAACATGTAAGGAGATAACTTCTGTGCACTCTGCTTAATATGGGCTTAGAACTTCACATACTGAGGCATGTATGGTGATAACTTCTGTGCACTCTTCTTTATATGTGCTTGGAACTTCACATACTGAGACGTGTAAGATGATAACTTCTGTGCATTCTTCTTAATATGGGCTTAGAACTTCACATACTGAGACGTGTAAGATGATAACTTCTGTGCACTCTGCTTAATATGGGCTTAGAACTTCACATACTGAGACGTGTAAGGTGATAACTTCTGTGCACTCTGCTTAATATGGGCTTAGAACTTCAAATACTGAGACGTGTAAGGTGATAACTTCCGTGCACTCTTCTTAATATGGGCTTAGAAGTTCAGATACTGAGACGTGTAATGTGATAACTTCTGTGCAATCTGCTTAATATGGCCGTAGAATTTCAAATACTGAGACTTGTAAGATGATAACTTCTGTGCACTCTGCTTAATATGGGCTTAGAACTTCAAATACTGAGACGTGTAAGGTGATAACTTCCGTGCACTCTTCTTAATATGGGCTTAGAACTTCACATACTGAGACGTGTAAGGTGATAACTTCTGTGCATTCTTCTTAATATGGGCTTAGAACTTCACATACTGAAACATGTAAGGTGATAACTTCTGTGCACTCTGCTTAATATGGGCTTAGAACTTCACATACTGAGACGTGTAAGATGATAACTTCTGTGCACTCTGCTTAATGTGGGCTTAGAACTTCACATACTAAGACGTGTAAGGTGATAACTTCTGTGCACTCTGCTTAATATGGGCTTAGAACTGTGCATACTGAGACATGTAAGGTGATAACTTCTGTCCATTCTTCTTAATATGGGCTTAGAACTTCACATACTGAGATGTGTAAGATGATAACTTCTGTGCCTTCTTCTTAATATGGTTTTAGAACTTCACATTCTGAGACTTATAAGGTTATAACTTCTGTGCACTCTGCTTAATATGGGCTTAGAACTTCACATACTGAGACATGTAAGGTGATAACTTCTGTGCACTCCTGTTAATATGGGCTTAGAACTTCACATACTGGGACGTGTAAGGTGATAACTTCAGTGCACTCTTCTTAATATGGGGTTAGAACTTCACATAATGAGATGTGTAAGGTGATACCTTCTGTGCATTCTTCTTAATATGCGCGCATAACTTCAGATACTGACACATGTAAGATGATAACTTATGTGCACTCTGCTTAATATGGGCTTAGAACTTCAGATACTGACACATGTAAGATGATAACTTATGTGCACTCTGCTTAATATGGGCTTAAAACTTCACATACTGAAATGTGTAAGGTTATAACTTCTGTGCATTCTGCTTAATATGGGCTTAGAACTTCACATACTGGGACGTGTAAGGTGATAACTTCTGTGCACTTTGCTTAATATGGGCATAGAACTTCAAATACTGGGATGTGTAAGGTGATAACTTCTGTACTCCACTTAATATGTGCTTAGAACTTCGCATACTGAAACATGTAAGGTGATAACTTCTGTGCACTCTGCTTAATATGGGCTTAGAACTTCACATACTGAGACGTGTAAGGTTATAACTTCTGTGCACTCTGCTTAATATGGACTTAGAACTTCACATACTGAGACATGTAAGGTGATAACTTCTGTGCACTCTTCCTTATATGGGCTTGGAACTTCACGTACTGAGACGTGAAAGATGATAACTTCTTTGCATTCATCTTAATATGAGCTTAGAACTTCACATACTTAGACATGTAAGGTGATAACTTCTGTGCACTCTTCTTAATATAGGCTTAGAACTTCACATACTGAGACATGTAAGGTGATAACTTCTGTGCACTCTTCTTAATATAGGCTTAGAACTTCACATACTGAGACATGTAAGGTGATAACTTTTGTCCATTCTTCTTAATATAGGCTTAGAACTTCACATACTGAGACGTGTAAGGTTATAACGTCTGTGCACTCTGTTAATATGGGCTATGAACTTCACATACTGAGAATTGTAAGGTGAAAACGTCTGTGCACTCTTCCTTATATGGGCTTTCAACTTCACATTCTGAGACATGTAAGGTGATAACTTCTGTGCACTCTTCCTTATATGTGCTTGGAACTTCACATACTGAGACGTGTAAGATGATAACTTCTTTGCATTCTTCTTAAAATGAGCTTAGAACTTCACATACTGAGACGTGTAAGGTGATAACTTCTGTGCACTCCGCTTAATATTAGCTTAGAACTTCACAAACTGAGACTTGTCAGGTGATAACTTCTGTGCACTTTTCTTAATATGGGGTTAGAAATTCACACACAGAAATGTGTAAGGTGATAACTTCTGTGCACCCTTCTAAATATGGCCTTAGAATATCACATACTGAGACGTGTAAGGTGATAACTTCTGTGCACTCTTCTTAATATGGGCTTAGACCTTCACATACTGAGACATGTAAGGTGACAACTTCTGTGCACTCTGCTTAATATGGGCTTAGAACTGTGCATACTGAGACATGTAAGGTGATAGGTTCTGTGCACTCTGCTTAATATGGCCGTAGACCTTCAAATACTGAGACGTGTAAGATGATAACTTCTGTGCACTCTTCTTAATATGGGCTTAGAAATTCAGATACTGAGACGTGTAATGTGATAACTTCTTTGCATTCATCTTAATATGAGCTTAGAACTTCACATACAGAGACATGTAAGGTGATAACTTCTGTGCACTCTGCTTAATATGAGCTTAGAACTTCACATATTGAGACGTGTCAGGTGATAACGTCTGTGCACTCTGCTTAATATAGGCTTAGAACATCACATACTGAGACGTGTAAGGTGATAATTTCTGTGCACTCTGCTTAATATGGGCTTAGAACTTCACATACTGAGACATGTAAGGTGATAACTTCTGTCCATTCTTCTTAATATGGGCTTAGAACTTCACATACTGAGACGTGTAAGGAGATAACTTCTGTGCAGTCTGCTTTATATTGGCTTAGAACTTCACATACTGAGACATGTAAGGTGATAACTTCTGTGCACTCTGCTTAATATGGGCTTAGAACTTCACATACTGAGATGTGTAAGGTGATAACTTCTGTGCACTCTTCTTAATATGGGCTTAGAACTTCACATACTGAGACATGTAAGGTGATAACTTCTGTGCACTCTGCTTAATATGGGCTTAGAACTTCACATACTGAGACATGTAAGGTGATAACTTCTGTGCACTCTGCTTAATATGGGCTTAGAACTTCACATACTGGGACGTGTAAGGTGATAACTTCTGTGCACTCTGCTTAATATAGGCTTAGAACATCACATACTGAGATGTGTAAGGTGATAACTTCTGTGCACTCTGCTTAATATGGGCTTAGAACTTCACATAATGAGACGTATAAGGTGATAACTTCTGTGCATTCTTCTAAATATGGGCTTAAAACTTCACATACTGAAACATGTAAGGTGATAACTTCTGTCCATTCTTCTTAATATGGGCTTAGAACTTCACATACTGAGACGTGTAAGGTTATAACTTCTGTGCACTCTGCTTAATATGGGCTTAGAACTTCACATACTGAGACGTGTAAGGTGATAACTTCTTTGCATTCTTCTTAATATGAGCTTAGAACTTCACCTACAGAGACATGTAAGGTGATAACTTCTGTGCACTCTGCTTAATATGAGCTTCGAACTTCACATACTGAGACGTGTCAGTGATAACTTCTGTGCACTCTGCTTAATTTAAGCTTAAAACATCACATACTGGGATGTGTAAGGTGATAATTTCTGTGTACTCCACTTAATATGTGCTTAGAACTTCACATACTGAGATGTGTAAGGTGATAACTTCTGTGCACTCTGCTTATTATGGGCTTAGAACGTCATATACTGAGACGTGTAAGGTTATAACTTCTGTGCACTCTGCTTAATATGGACTTAGAACTTCACATACTGAGACATGTAAGGTGATAACTTCTGTGCACTCTTCCTTATATGGGCTTGGAACTTCACGTACTGAGACGTGAAAGATGATAACTTCTTTGCATTCATCTTAATATGAGCTTAGAACTTCACATACTTAGACATGTAAGGTGATAACATCTGTGCACTCTGCTTATTATGGGCTTAGAACTTCATATACTGAGACGTGTAAGGTTATAACTTCTGTACACTCTGCTTAATATGGGCTTAGAACTTCACATACTCAGACATGTAAGGTGATAACTTCTGTGCACTCTTCCTTATATGGGCTTGGAACTTCACATATTGAGATGTGAAAGGTGAAAACTACTTTGTATTCATCTTAATATGAGCTTAGAACTTCACATACTTAGACATGTAAGGTGATAACTTCTGTGCACTCTTCTTAATATAGGCTTAGAACTTCACATACTGAGACATGTAAGGTGATAACTTTTGTCCATTCTTCTTAATATGGGCTTAGAACTTCACATACTGAGACGTGTAAGGTTATAATGTCTGTGCACTCTGTTAATATGGAAATAGAACTTCACATACTGAGACATGTAAGGTGATAACGTCTGTGCACACTTCCTTATATGGGCTTGGAACTTCACATTCTGAGACATGTAAGGTGATAACTTCTGTGCACTCTTCCTTATATGTGCTTGGAACTTCACATACTGAGACGTGTAAGATGATAACTTCTTTGCATTCTTCTTAATATGAGCTTAGAACTTCACATACTGAGACGTGTAAGGTGATAACTTCTGTGCACTCCTCTTAATATAACCTTAGAACTTCACATACTGAGACATGTCAGGTGATGACTTCCGTGCACTCTTCTTAATATGGGCTTAGAAAATCACACACAGAAATGTGTAAGGTGATAACTTCTGTGCACCCTTCTAAATATGGCCTTAGAATATCACATACTGAGACATGTAAGGTGATAACTTCTGTGCACTCTTCTTAATATGGGCTTAGAACTTCACATACTGAGACGTGTAAGGTGACAACTTCTGTGCACTCTGCTTAATATGGGCTTAGAACTGTGCATACTGAGACATGTAAGGTGATAGCTTCTGTGCACTCTGCTTAATATGGGCATAGAAGTTCAAATACTGAGACGTGTAAGATGATAACTTCTGTGCACTCTTCCTTATATGGGGATGGAACTTCACATACTGAGACGTGTAAGGTGATAACTTCTTTGCATTCTTCTTAATATGAGCTTAGAACTTCACCTACAGAGACATGTAAGGTGATAACTTCTGTGCACTCTGCTTAATATGAGCTTAGAACTTCACATACTGAGACGTGTCAGTGATAACTTCTGTGCACTCTGCTTAATATAGGCTTAGAACATCACATACTGAGATGTGTAAGGTGATAATTTCTGTGCACTCTGCTTAATATGGGATTAGAACTTAACATACTGAGATGTGTAAGGAGAAAGCTTCTGTGCATTCTTCTTAATATGGGCTTAAAACTTCACATACTGAAACATGTAAGGTGATAACGTCTGTCCATTCTTCTTAACATGTACTTAGAACTTCACATACTGAGACATGTAAGGTGATAACTTCTGTGCACTCTGCTTAATATGGGCTTAGAACTTCACATACTGAGATGTGTAAGGTGATAACTTCTGTGCACTCTTCTTAATATGGGGTTAGAACTTCACATACTGAGACATGTAAGGTGATAACTTCTGTGCACTCTGCTTATTATGGGCATACAACTTCGCGTACTGAGACATGTAAGGTGATAACTTCTGTGCACTCTGCTTAATATGGGATAAGAACTTCACATACTGACATGTGTAAGGTGATAACCTCTGTTCACTCTGCATAATATCGGCTTAGAACATCACATACTGAGACGTGTAAGGTGATAACTTCTGTGCACTCTGCTTAATATGGGCTTAGAACTTCACATGCTGAGACGTGTAAGGTGATAACTTCTGTGCATTCTTCTAAATATGGGCTTAAAACTTCACATACTGAAACATGTAAGGTGATAACTTCTGTCCATTCTTCTTAATATGGGCTTAGAACTACACATACTGAGACGTGTAAGGTTATAACTTCTGTGCACTCTGCTTAATATGGGCTTAGAACTTCACATACTGAGACGTGCAAGGTGATAACTTCTGTGCACTCTTCCTTATATGGGCTTGGAACTTCACATACTGAGACGTGTAAGGTGATAACTTCTTTGCATTCTTCTTAATATGAGCTTAGAACTTCACCTACAGAGACATGTAAGGTGATAACTTCTGTGCACTCTGCTTAATATGAGCTTAGAACTTCACATACTGAGACGTGTCAGTGATAACTTCTGTGCACTCTGCTTAATATAAGCTTAGAACATCACATACTGGGATGTGTAAGGTGATAATTTCTGTGCACTCCGCTTAATATGTGCTTAGAACTTCACATACTGAGATGTGTAAGGTGATAACATCTGTGCACTCTGCTTATTATGGGCTTAGAACGTCATATACTGAGACGTGTAAGGTTTTAACTTCTGTGCACTCTGCTTAATATGGACTTAGAACTTCACATACTGAGACATGTAAGGTGATAACTTATGTGCACTCTTCCTTATATGGGCTTTGAACTTCACGTACTGAGATGTGAAAGATGATAACTTCTTTGCATTCATCTTAATATGAGCTTAGAACTTCACATACTTAGACATGTAAGGTGATAACGTCTGTGCACTCTTCTTAATATAGGCTTAGAACTTCACATACTGAGACATGTAAGGTGATAACTTCTGTACACTCTGCTTATTATGGGCTTAGAACTTCATATATTGAGACGTGTAAGGTTATAACTTCTGTACACTCTGCTTAATATGGGCTTAGAACTTCACATACTCAGACATGTAAGGTGATAACTTCTGTGCACTCTTCCTTATATGGGCTTGGAACTTCACATATTGAGATGTGAAAGGTGAAAACTACTTTGTATTCATCTTAATATGAGCTTAGAACTTCACATACTTAGACATGTAAGGTGATAACTTCTGTGCACTCTTCTTAATATAGGCTTAGAACTTCACATACTGAGACGTGTAAGGTTATAATGTCTGTGCACTCTGTTAATATGGGCTTAGAACTTCACATACTGAGACTTGTAAGGTGATAACGTCTGTGCACTCTTCCTTATATGGGCTTGGAACTTCACATTCTGAGACATGTAAGGTGATAACTTCTGTGCACTCTTCCTTATATGCGCTTGGAACTTCACATACTGAGACGTGTAAGATGATAACTTCTTTGCATTCTTCTTAATATGAGCTCAGAACTTCACATACTGAGACGTGTAAGGTGATAACTTCTGTGCACTCCGCTTAATATAAGCTTAGAACTTCACAAACTGAGACTTGTCAGGTGATAACTTCTGTGCACTCTTCTTAATATGGGCTTAGAACTTCACACACAGAAATGTGTAAGGTGATAACTTCTGTGCACCCTTCTAAATATGGCCTTAGAATATCACATACTGAGACATGTAATGTGATAACTTCTGTGCACTCTTCTTAATATAGGCTTAGAACTTCACATACTGAGACGTGTAAGGTGACAACTTCTGTGCACTCTGCTTAATATGGGCTTAGAACTGTGCATACTGAGACATGTAAGGTGATAGGTTCTGTGCACTCTGCTTAATATGGCCGTAGACCTTCAAATACTGAGACGTGTAAGATGATAACTTCTGTGCACTCTTCCTTATATGGGCTTGGAACTTCAAATACTGAGACGTGTAAGGTGATAACTTCTGTGCACTCTTCTTAATATGGGCTTAGAAATTCAGATACTGAGACGTGTAATGTGATAACTTCTGTGCAATCTGCTTAATATGGGCTTAGAACTTCACATACTGAGAAGTGTAAGGTTATAACTTCTGTGCAATCTGCTTAATATGAGCTTAGAACTTTACATTCTGAGAGGTATAAGGTTATATCTTTTGTACACTCTGCTTTATATGGGCTTAGAACTTCACATACTGAGAAATGTAAGGTGATAAATTCTGTGCACTCCTCTTAATATGGGATTAGAACTTCACATACTATGACGTGTAAGGTGATAACCCATGTGCATTCTTCTTAATATGGGCTTAGAACTTCAGATAATGAGACATGTAAGGTGATAACTTCTGTGCACTCTGCTTAATATGGGCTTAAAACTTCACATACTGAGACATGTAAGGTGATATCTTCTGTGCTCTCTGTTTAACGTAGGCTTAGAACTTCACATACTGGGATGTGTAAGGTGATAACTGCTGTGCACTCTTCTTAATATGGGGTTAGAACTTCACATACTGAGACGTGTAAGGTGATAAGTTCTGTGCATTGTTCTAAATATGGGCTTAAAACTTCACATACTGAAACATGTAAGGTGATAAAGTACAGTTTTGTACCTACCATAAATGTAGATGTTCGAGGATCTCCATTGCTGCAGTCCTGACAAATGGGTACTCCGCTGCCCACCATCGGCCCGAATATCAAAGGGCTAGAACCGGCGTCGGTCATGGGCGCCTGAGACTGACGCAAGTACTTGTCAGTACAAATGCGCATGACCGACGCCATAACCTCAGTCTTTCTTGCCTCAGACGTCAGAATGCAAAAAAAAAACACCACCCAAAAACCCCAATCTAAAAAGAAAAAGGGGGAAGGAGGGAGGGAAAATAGGACTGCAGCAATGGAGATCCTCAAACATCTACATTTATGGTAGGTACAAAACTGTACTATGTTCGTCGTCTCCCATTGCTGCAGTCCTGACAAATGGGTAGAATCCCAGAGCAACGGAAAAAAGGGAGGCTGGCCAACTAAATAGCAGGAGGAGCTGCAGACATGCCCTGCAGGACTGCAGTGGCAAACCCAGCCCTAGACCTAGAATAAAGAGGCAAATGATAATGCTTTGTAAAGGTATGTACAGAACTCCAAGTAGCTGCCTCCAGAATGTCTTTAGTAGCTACCCCTCTCAAAAAATCAGTAGAGGTGGCCGTAGCCCTAGTAGAATGAGGCCTGATCCCAACTGGAACCTCCTTTCCATGATGAGAGTAACAAAAAGCAATACAATGGCCTATCCACTTGGAAATAGTTTGCTTTGAGACAGCTTTCCCACTTGAAGCCACAGCAAATGAAACAAATAACTGTTGAGATCTCCTGAACTCATTGGTTCTGAACAAATAATACCGTAACTGCCTATGCACATCCAAAGAATGCAAAACTCTTTCCCCTTCATTTTGGGGGTTAGCATAAAAAGTAGGCAAATGTATAGATTGGTTCAATGCCACATTAGAAACTACCTTAGGCAGAAAAGTAGGATTAGTACGCAAGGAAACTCTGTCCTGGTGAAAAATCAGAAAAGGTTCCACTGCCATGAGAGCCTGTAATTCAGATACCCTTCTAGCAGAAGTAACAGCCAATAAAAAAGCAGTCTTCCAGGACAACAACTTCAATTCAGCCGTAGCTGCAGGTTCAAAAGGAGGCAGAGTCAGTTTTTCCAAAACAAAATTAAGATCCCAGGCAGGAGTAGGAGCCCTCCATGGGGTCTTATATTCTTTGCCCCTCTAAGAAACTGTTTAAGCAAAGGATGTGAAAATAAAGGAGGATCACCATCATAGTGAGCAGAAATAGCTGCAGCATGCACTTTTATAGAAGAGAAGGACAAACCCTTGTCCAGTAACATAGTCAAATATTGCAAAGTATAACTCAAATTAGGCAAAGTGACATCAAGGCCTTTAGCTGAACTCCAAAGAAAAAAATCTCTTCCATTTATCAGCATAAACTTTTCGGGTACTAGGATGCCTGGCTTCCAAAAGGACATCTAAAACTTGTTGAGGGAGCTGAAGGCCCTCATCCTCTAAAACTGAATGCACCAGGCTGTCAGGTGTAGGGATTGCACCCTGACATTGAGAAAATGATTGTCTGCTTGAGACAATAAGTGAGGAATCCGTGGTAATGGCCAAGGTGTCCCGTGAATTAGGCTCCTCAACAGAGGGTACCAATGTTGACGAGGCCAATCCGGCGCTATAAGGATCATGCAAGGTTTGTCCCTCCTGACTTTCAACAGGACCTTTGGAAGAAGAGGCAGAGGAGGAAAGGCATACACGTGAAGGTTGCTCCAACTGAAGGATAGTGCATCTATTTTCCAGGCTTTCGGATGAAACAGCCTTGTGCAAAACAGAGGCAGTTGGGAATTCAGAGGAGAAGCGAACAGATCTATGTCTGGAGTTCCCCAAGCCATGGTCAACTGAAGAAATACCTGAGGGTCCAATTTCCATTCATGAGGATCCACCATCTGTCTGCTCAGAACATCTGCTAACGAATTTTGTGCTCCTGGCAGAAACTGTGCTCGAAGAGTGATGTGCAGATCCAAAGCAGTTTCCCATAACAGCAT